>NC_053424.1:95979369-96150420 GCF_007990345.1 Gossypium hirsutum
CATTCTCATCCAATTGTTTAAATAGTATCACATAGGCATGTTTTAACATGTAATTTACACATTATTCCAATGTATCAAAACATCACGTTTTAATAGTCATATACAACATTTATGCCATAATGTCACATAACATGAGAATGAGAACAACATGTTTTTCAAATCAGTAATAAACATAACCATACAACATGCTTTTCAAATCAGTAATAAACATTACCACACAACATGCTTTCACAAAATAGTTGGTTTGGAAACACTTATTTGTATCGTCCATTTTGATAGATTTAATCTCCCATTTTAATATGATTGAAGCATTCGTATAAAACATAAATCAAGCATTAGACCCACACCTGATAGTAAATCCGGTGTGAAACTCCACTCTAAAGAATGTCTACACTCAAATCTTAGCTAATGGAATACCGATCTGTTATCAAGGTGACTTTTTATTAATTAATAGTCTTTAAATACTTTTTGTGATTAATCACTTAATTTAAATCATCCATTTAGAACTTAATCTTATAAATAATCACCCGTACAATGGTTTCATTCCCAAAACTAGGAGCTTTTTGGAATGGTCTCGATCGACCCTTCATTAAAAATAGAGTATGATATGTTAATACACGAGGAAAAATACATTATAAGTCTTTGTAGACATTCGATTAAAAGATATATATAACTTGCATTAGACCCACACCTGATAGTAAATCCGGTGTGAAACTCCACTCTAAAGAATGTCTACACTCAAATCTTAGCTAATGGAATACCGATCTGTTATCAAGGTGACTTTTTATTAATGAATAGTCTTTAAATACTTTTTGTGATTAATCAATTAATTTAAATCATCCATTTAGAACTTAATCTTATAAATAATCACCCGTACAATGGTTTCATTCCCAAAACTAGGAGCTTTTTGGAATGGTCTCAATCGACCCTTCATTAAAAATAGAGTATGATATGTTAATACACAAGGAAAAATACATTATAAGTCTTTGTAGACATTCGATTAAAAGATATATATAACTTGTATTAGACCCACACCTGATAGTAAATTCGGTGTGAAACTCCACTCTAAAGAATATCTACACCCAAATCTTAGCTAATGGAATACTATCTGTTATCAAGGTGACTTTTTATTAATGAATAGTCTTTAAATACTTTTTGTGATTAATCACTTAATTTAAATCATCCGTTTAGAACTTAATCTTATAAATAATCACCCGTACAATGGTTTCATTCCCAAAACTAGGAGCTTTTTAGAATGGTCTCGATCGACCCTTCATTAAAAATAGAGTATGATATGTTAATACACGAGGAAAAATACATTATAAGTCTTTGTAGACATTCGATTAAAAGGAAAAGGTAGGGAAGAGTGGTTTACATCTACTACCATACTTACTTTAAATCGATTGAATAAAAAGGGATGTTGGGTCACTGGGGTCTTAAGTTGGAGAGCAAATTGGGTCTAGAGCAATCGGTCACTTGGAAAAGTGAGTCAAAAGTATAATAATGTTACAATATTTTTAGAACTTATTGAAAATAAAAGAAATGAGATTTTGTTTACTATAAATAGTGGTAGAAAAAAAATGATAAAGAAAAGAGGAAGGATCACTAATCACCAGTGAAGGCGCAGTGCAGCAGCGTCAGCGATAGAAGAAGATGGGAGAAGGGTGTTATAGAACTAGGGGAAAGAAGGAGAGAATGAAAATGGAAAAATAAATAGAGAAGAAGAAGAGAGAAATTGAGATTTATTTACGATGGTGGTGGCCACAGTGGTGAATGATGGTGCCAGGGCTGCAATGAAGCAATACAAAAAGGGAGGAGTGGCAGCAAAAAGGAGGTCCAGCGGTGGTTCAGTTAGAAGAGAAGTGGTGGAGAAGAGGAGGAAAATAGTGCTAAAGTGGTTGATGGCTAAAACAAAAGAAGAAAAATGGATAGAAAATGGAGAGCTAGAGAGAGGGACGAAAAGGGGAAGAGTGTAATGAAAAATGATTCAATAGGTGAATTGTTTTTGTCTAGGTACAATGAATCAATTCATATGGCAAGTTTTGAGAAAAGGGCATGTGAAAGGGACAAAGGAGTAAAAAAGGGATCACATTTGTAAACTTATGGCATGTTAACTTGTTAAGAAATGAAAGAAAACCTCCTATGCAAGGAAACAACTGGACAGCAATGTGGGGCATTGACTATTCAAACTTGGCAAATAAATAAATAAAAAGGTTGTGAATGTGGAAACTTGAACTTAGGACCCTTAGGATATTTTTAAAGCTCCTAACCACTAGGACATATTTATTCCTTGTTCTCAAGTTAATAAAAGATAATTAAAACATTGGATGTGACACAATATGATCATAATTTATTTTATGGTAACCGTTACATCTTCTTTCATGAAAAGTCAATCACTATCAAATAGTGATCAAGTCATCCATTAAAAAGATGGATGACCCATGGCCACATTTACTTTTCATCAACCATGTGATGTCACTTTTAGGGTATGACATAGAGGCTGTGAGAACAACAATGATGTCGTGACGCAAGCAATGCTGAGAATGTTACAATGGGTTCTTAGAGCCCAAACCAAATTGAGGAGTTACAAATCTGTTGCGGAGAAACTTTGATCAAATGGGGCAAAAACATTTAAAGGCATTGCTAATACAACTCCCACTATTGCTGAGCATTGGATGGGGTCGACCAAAAGGATTCTGAAGGACTTAAACCATACTTTAGAGAAGAAATCAGAATAGTGGTTTTGGGACCACAAATACGATGTGGAAATATTTATTTTATTATTATTTTAATGTCTACAACATGATAGTAGTGTTGTATAAAAATTTTGTTAAGAAATTTTATCATTTGCATGCTTAATTTGATAAAAAGGACTAAATTAGACTATGAGTAGCCTTAAATGGTAATTAGACCATTAACATAATTAGTGGACAGAGATGGACATCATTTAAGTGATTTTTAAAGGTTTAATTAAAGGTTATATAAGTAATTTAATAAATAAAGTTGTAAAATGATAAATAAAAAAAAGGCTATCATCTTTGTTTTCTTCCTTAACCAATTTTCAACCTAAGAAAAACACCATTTTTGTGCATTCAAACATTCAACCATCTCTCTTCTTTGCATGTAAGTATATTTTCATCCCTTTTTTAATGATTTCTATGTTTTTTAAGTTGTTGTAGCTTAATCTAGCTAGCCCGGGGACTAATTTGAAAAATTATTAAAATTATAGGGTTTACCATGAATGTATATGGATTTTTTATGTTTGATGGATGAAAATGAATATTTTTTGTTAGTTGAACAACTTTTTAAAAGGGAATTTTGATGAATTTGTCAATTAGGGATTAAATTGAAAAATAGAAAAATATTCAAGGTGAAATTGTGAAAAAAAATGAAATGTAAGGCTTACGAAGGGCCTAAGTAAATTTGGCTATAATGGGTTGACACCAAATTGCATGAATTTCATTTTATAAGATTAAGGACTAAATTGTAATGAATATAAAATTATAGGGGCAAAAGTGTAATTTTACCAAAATATGATTTTTGGATTGAATTGAATAGTATGAAGTTTGAATGAATTAAATTTTATTATTTTGATTAATAAAAGCATCATACAGATTTAGATCGGGGAAAAGATAAAGTGTTGAATTAGCCAATCATATTTCTTCATTTGTGATCGAGGTAAGTTTGTACATTTAGTTAACGTTTTGATATGCTTGAATTAAATGCTATTATGATGTATTATGATATTACGACTCTATAGAAATATGCAACGAAGTTTCGACGACTTTCGGATCCTGTTTGAGCCTCAGGAATATATAGGATACAAATGACATGTTATTAGGGGTTACCGTGTTTCGGGTGCTGGCCCTGAACGTCCTACTAGTGGCTGAGTTTCTCGCATGTGTTACAATTACTTGACAGCTTGTGTGAGCAACACTGTGTAGCTATGTTCTGACTGACAACTTGTGTGAGAAGACCTACTTATGGCTCGAGAGAGAGCATTCATATGAGAAAAGAGAAAGAAATGGTTTCGACCATATGTTAGCACACCATGTGTGAGATTCTCGTGTATCTGATATTATTCTAGTGGTTCAACAGGTATACAAAGGGAAGGAATGACAAATATTTTGATAAGTAATGCTATGAAAGCATTAGCAAGATATGAGCTGGTGATGATTAAAATATGCCTAGCTATGTACATGAAAACATGAATGCTTATATGTTATGTTTATAAAAGCTATTATGTTATGCAATGAATTTGCTAAGTTATGTGGTTATCACTAACTTGAATGGTTGTTGCTATGTAAGCTTGTGCCAAGCTATGTTGGATTATTCAAACTTACTTTGAAGCTTATATATTGAAATAGAAAGCATTGTTTATGATTTACGAACTTACTAAGCATTGAATGCTTACTTTGTGTTGTTTCTCTCATGCTTTTAGATAATCAGAATCTCGTTCGGGTTGGAAGCTTGCCAAAGATCCATTACACTATCTATCGGCTATATCGGTAGATTTTGATGATTTTGAGTCATGTTTATAATGGCATGTACAGGTGTCTTTGTTGATGAAATTAGCCATTATGTGGGCTTGTAAATATGCTATTTTGGTTGATGAAATAGTTGATATGATATCATGTATGTATGGTGCTTGAAGTGGTTGTTACTTTGGTATCTAGGTACTAAAATGATGGTAGTCAAATGGTGATTATAATGGTATGCTATTTAAGGTAGATAGTAGATGTGGAAATGGTCATAGTGGTATTTGTTGTACATGGGAATGGTATATGAACAATATGGTAAATATAGTATTTAAGTTGTACAATTGGTTGATTGAATTAAGCGTGAATTTAGTAAGTGTTGGACTAAGCTTGATTGTTGAGATTGAGGCATCATTTTGGCATATTGGTTGAATGGTTAGTTATTATGATGTTTAAGCTTGAATATGCATGTGTTAGGTGTGTTTTGAATGCATGAATATAGGTACATTTGGTTTGTGTAAGTGGCTAGGCTTTGGGTGAGAAAAATTGCTTGAAAATGACCTAGTTTTTGTCCACACAGCCAAAGACAAGAGCGTGTATCTCAGCTGTGTGTGACACACAACCATGCGACACGGTCGTGTGTCCCCTGCAGCTTACAAAGGGTTGCAAGTCAGGCAGTTGCATGGCATAGCACATGGCCGTGTGAGGCCGTTTCGAGGGGTACACGGCCTGGCACATGGGCGTGTGGCTTGGCTGTGTGACCCAAGTTAGAGAGTTACACGAGCATGGACACGAGTTGGGACATGACCATGTATCCCTACTTCGAATGCCCACATGGCCTGAAACACGAGCATGTGTCTCAGCTGTGTGAGTCACACGGTCTGGTCAGTCGTGTGACCCCTGCAATTTGAAATTTTGCATCTTTTTTCGAAAAATCCTATATGTTTCCGATTTATTCCAGACTCGTTTCTATTTTTTAGGGCCTCAAAGGCTATTATAAGGGACAATGTGCTTGAGTCTGAATACTTTTTCCATGTTTCATGTTATGTTTCGTATATGTTGAATAAATGTTCGTTAAATGATGTTAACTCCTGGTAACGCTTCGTAGCCTAAATCCGGTGACGGATATGAGCTAGGGGTGTTATATAAGGCTAGACAACCCACCCTTTTTTATGTTGTTAGGGGTTTTGAAGAGAGCAATATGTCCAATGTCATTGTAGGTATCTTTACCATTTATTTTATCCCATACTTTTCCTTAATTGATATAGGATCCACCCACTCTTATGTTTCTTATAAAATGTCTAAAAAATTGGGTGTTGGGGTAGGGGAAACTACAATTGATGTAACTGTAGTAAGCCCCTTAGGAAAATCCATTACTGTAAATAAAATCTATAGGAGATGTCCGTTGGAGGTTCAAGGGTTAGTCTTTCCCGTGGATCTTTTAGAGTTACCTTTTGGGGAGCTCGATTTAATTTTTTGTATGGATTGGTTAGTTGAACATCAAGTTAGCCTAGATTGTGCCTCTAATAGGGTAACCTTAAAAAAGCCTAAGGGCAGAGAAATTGTTATGGTTGGGGAGTGATGGGATTATCTATCAAATGTAATTTCTACTATGGTCATCGAGAAGTTAGTTTGTAAAGGGTGTGAAGCTTATCTAGCTTATGTGATAGATGAGCATGCTGATAGCACCACCTTAAATAACATCCGAATTGTTAAGGATTCCTAGATGTGTTCCCTGATAAATTGCCAAGAATACCTCCAGATCATGAGGTAGAATTCAAAATTAAACTATTTCCAGGAACCGCTTCGGTGTCCATTGCTCCCTATCTCTTGGCACCTAAAGACTCACAAGAGCTAAAAATCCAACTTTAAGAGCTTTTAGATCGCGGGTTATTAGACCCAACGTTTTTGTATGGGGAGCTTCAATCCTATTTGTCAAAAAGAAGTATGGTTCCCTAAGGCTTTGCATAGATTACCGATAGCTGAACAAGTTGATTGTCAAAAATAAATGGCATAATTGTCGAAAATACCCTCAATGTTTAGGGTTTTCGAGTTTGAGGCCTTAACCTTTTTTTTTGGATTGACACCCCAACATTATGATTTTTCCAGAAATTATTCCAATTTTAACAATAAACATGAGTTGACCATCAGTCAAACAACAAGTCAGCGAAGTAGCCTATGTGGCATAACACATAAGCACAATGACATAGATGATGTCATTTATGAAAAAAGTGTTTAACAATTTTTTTTCATTTTTTTCTATCTTATTTCTTCTTCTCTCTTTCCCTCTGGCTACTGTAAAATCAAATAAAAACACAAGTTCATCCTCAAATGAAAATGCTAAAAAGGAAAATAAAAAGAATTATGTGGCGATGACAACACATGTTTCCTTTAGTTTTAGTTTTGTAGCCTTATGTTCATGTGATAAGCATTATGTTTCTAGCAATGGTGGACTTACCGACAAGGAAGTGTCGTACATAAGGCCACACCAACTTATTTATTACAGAGATGAGTTCGGTGACAGAGGGGAGAATGTCACTGCATACCTGTCACTGGTTTTTGAAAATCTAAGGTTGAGAAACGCTTATATAGCTTTACAAGCTTGGGAAAAAGTGATTCTTTCCGACCCATTTAATCTCACTATTGATTGGCTTAGGAAAATGAGTAGCTAAAAGGGGAGGTAAACTCTTTGAAGGGTGAGAAACAATCCTTAAAGAAAAAACTCAAAGATCTAGAGGAGAGTTACCAAGCAGAACTAGAAAGCTAACGTCTTATGATGAAACCTTCAGGAAGTATTGGGAGGATACCTAAAGGAACCTCGTCAATATCTTGCCAGTGTGGAAGTCCAATTTAATTTTGCACACCCAGGTGGCTACAGGTCCTTTTGATCTTAGAATGGCAGACTTCGACTGTCTCAAAGACATTTCCACTGGCTCACTTAGCTTCGATATTTACCATTTGGAGAGTGAAGAGTGGGAAACTTTTCAGAGAGAATGGAAGCTATCAGAAGGGCTTATTATTCCATTGACACCCATTATAGAAGATGATGAGTAAGGCTCAACATCAAAACATCAAATTCTAGAGGACACCTCTCCCATTGAAGAGATCCCTACCGAGCTTAATAACCAGCCTGGTGAAGAGGAAGACTGAAATTTAATTTCTTTTACCATGAACTTTAATTTTTTATTATTGTTTTACTTTTATGCCTTTTCTTCCTGTTGTGTATGTAATTCCTTATCCTTTCATGAATGAACTATCGTTTTATTTTACCATTTCTGTCACAATATCTTTAAACATAAGTAAACATAATTCATACAAACAAGACCTTAATGCACCTGATCGTGTTATTTTGTGTGATAAGTTTTATAAATTTATATTTAATCATTCTTGAAACTAACTATTATCACGATGTAGGCAAGTGTACTTATCGAACAGTAGTATAGTTTTAGCAAGACCAGATTGTCGAACCCAAAGGAACTAAAAGTACTAGTAATGACTGTCTTTTTATTATCTAGCCTAAGAATAATGGGGTTTGTTTTAATTAACTAATTAACTAAACTAAAAAATCACAGAAAATAGAATTGGGGATTTACTTTTGAAAAAACGATTGAATTAAGACAATACCTAAGGAAAAATCCACCTAGACTTCACTTGTTATTTGGCTCTGAATCAGACGATTTATTCATTTGACTTGATCTGTAGAAATCCCTAAGTTATATTATTATCCCTCTCGAGACTAACAACGTCTAACCCTAGGTTGAATGATGAACCGTAAATTATACATATTTTTACCCATGTTTAATGCCTTTTATGGATGATTCCTCATTAGAATTGGTGAATTCGATGCTCCTAATGCTTTAATTTCATGTTTTATACTTAGGAGAGCATAGGAGAGCGAAAGGAACAAGAAACAGGCCAAAAACAGGCCAAAAACAGAGAAAATGGGCCAAAGTATGAACTCCACACATCCTGGACTTCCTCATACGGGTAGCCCACACGGCCGTACCAACTTGGTAGAATCAAAGCACGATTCGCACAGGCAGACCACACGGACGTGTCAATTTGACAGGCTCAAACACGGCCTGAATTAATCGAACACGGGCATGTGCCAACAGCGTGTCCCTTCGGAGCCCAAGTTGAGTCGAATGCAGAAAAGGCTAATTTTGAGGGCCTCTAGGCATTCCAAAGCCTATAAATACACCCTAGAGGAGGAAGAAAAGGGAGACGGAGAATAGGGAGTAAGGAATTACTCCAAGGAAGCCGATTGATCCATCTAAGAAGCTGGATTCATCATCAAGACTAAAGATCTCTCCTCAATTTCCCTTCAGGAGTTTTAGATTTTCTTTATGTTTTGTATTCTATATTCTTCTGAGATGTTTTCTTATTTAGTTATGAACTAAAACCCCTAAATACCTAAGGAGAATGAAACCTAAGACGAATCTTGTTATTATTTTCTAAATTGTATGATAAATATTTAACTTGTTCTTAATTATATGTTCTTAATTCTTGTTTTGATATCCTAGGATATTGATTCAAGATAAGCTCTTATTCAGAGGAGGAATAGACCCTGGCTAAGAGTACATTTATCATAATTAAGTGAGTTGATTGCGCGCCTAGAAATAGGGTGACAAGATTTTGCCCGATTAGGGTGAAACCTAATAAGGGGATCCATAGGTCGAGTTAATGCAACCCTAGAGTGTTAATTAGAGAAAAGTCTCGGTTATTCAATCTAGGGATTAGACGTTATTAGTCTTGAATAGGGATAATAACATAACTTAGGGATCTCTACGGAACAAGTTGAATGAATAAATCGTCCGATTTGGAGCCAGAATAACAAGTAAAGTCTAGGTGGATTTTTCCTTAGGTATTGTCTTAAGTCAATCGATTTTCTCAAAAGCAATTCCCCAATTCTTTTCTCTATGCGTTCTTAGTTTAGATAATTAGTTAATTAAAACAAAACTTTTTTATTCTTAGGCTAGATAATAAAAAGACAGTCATTACTAGTACTTTTAGTTCCTTTGGGTTAGACAACCCGGTCTTGCTAAAACTATACTACTGTTCGATAGGTACACTTGCCTACATCGCGATAATAGTTAGTTCAAGAACGAGTAATTATAAATATTTAAAACCTATCACGAAATTACGCGATCAAGTTTTTGGCACCGTTGCCGGGGAACTAAAATATTAGGAATGCTCAATTTTTATTACTTTAGCCATTTATTTTTCTTTCAATTTAATTTAATTTTATTATCATTATTATTTATTAATTTACTTTTTCCTTCTCTTGGCAGGTTTTTATAGTTTATGACTAGAAGAAACCTGTCAGGACCATTACTTTTTGACGAAGTAATCGATCGTACAGTTCACAAAACTCAAAGAGAAACAAGGCAAAGCTTACAATACACAGGGAACGAGCAAGAAGACGATACTCAACCCCCAATCGAAGAGATGGCTGAAAACCAAGGCAATCAACTACCTCCTGAAATTGCGGCTAATCAAAATCTTGCTCCACGAACTATGTATGATTATGCTAAACCTTCTTTAACAGGAACTAAATCTAGCATAGTTAGACCTGTTGTAGCTACAAATACTTTTGAATTAAAACCTAACACTATTCAAATGATACAGCAATTTGTTCAGTTTGATGGTTTGTAGGAAGAAGATCCCAATGCTCACTTAGCAAACTTTCCGGAATTTTGTGATACATTTAAAATCAATGGCGCTTCTGATTATGCCATACGTCTTCGGTTGTTTCCCTTTTCATTAAGGAACAAAGCTAAACAGTGGTTGAACTCATTACCACGAGGGTCAATTACTACTTGGGGACAAATGATCGAAAAAATTTTACTAAAATATTTTCCGCCGGCTAAAACAACTAAATTACGTAATGATATCTCTTCTTTTGTGCAGATGGATTTAGAAACACTCTACAATGCATAGGAGAGATACAAGGATCTTTTAAGAAGGTGCCCTCACCATGGGCTACTGCTTTGGCTTCAGGTTGAAGCATTCCATAACGGCCTGAATCCTTCGACTCGACAAATGGTTGACGCAGCTGCTGGCGGAACCATCAACAATAAAACACCGGAAGATGCCTATGAGTTTATAGAGGAGATGTCACTAAATAACTATCAGTGGCAAGTCATGAGGACAAAGCCAACAAAAACAGTCGGTGTTTATAACGTCGATTCGGTCACCATGCTCTCTAATCAGGTAGAACTCTTAAATAAAAAGATTAATGGTTTTCTTAGTTCTTCACAGGTTCACCCAGTAATGCAGTGCGAAGCAAGTGGAGGTGGAACAAACCATTCGGAATATCAACCTTATGCCCATAACATGGATAACGAGCAACTGAACTACATGGGTAATAATCCTCGACCTCAAAACAATCCATATAGTAATACTTATAATGCAGGTTGGAGGAACCACCCCAATTTCTCGTGGGGCGGTCAAGGAAATCAAAGACCACAACATCCTCTGGGCTACCAATAACCACCCTACCAGCAGGAAAAGAAGCTGAACCTTGAAGAGATGCTCTCCAAGTTTATTTCGGTGTCATAAACTCGTTTTCAGAACACTGAGACAACACTTAAAAATCAACAAGCGTCAATCCAAGGGCTCGAAACTCAGATAGGCCAGCTTTCTAAACTAATCTCCAAATGACCACAAGGTAGCTTTCCAAGTAACACTGAACCTAACCCAAGGGAACAGCTCAACGCAATTAATATCCAAGATGACGAAGGAGTCGTTGAGCCTGAACTAGAACCGAGGCAAGAAACAATGGTAAGCAAAGGTAAAGGTGAGGTAGATCAAAATACAAACAAACCAGTGACTGTCGAATATAAACCTCGTGTGCCATACCCCAACGCGATAAGGAAAGACCGCTCAGATGAACAATTTGGTAAATTCCTTAAACTCTTGAAAAAATTACATATTAACTTACCGTTTATTGAAGCTCTATCGCAGATGCCAAACGCAATGAAATTTTTAAAAGAGCTTTTAGCAAATAAGCGGAAGTTGGACGAGGCGTCACATGTGGAGCTAAACACAGTTTGCTCGATTATTCTCCAAAATAAACTACCCAACAAACTAAAAGACCCAGGGAGCTTTAGTATTCCTCATTTGATTGGTAGTTTAGATGTTAATCATGCATTGGCTAATCTAGGGGCTAGTATCAACGTCATGCCTTACAAAATGTTTAAGCAACTAAGTCTCGGGAAACCCAAACAGACTAGGATGAGCATTCAATTAGTAGATAAAACTATAAGATTCCCTAGGGGTATTATTAAAGATGTGCTAGATAAAATCGATAAATTTATATTTCCCATTGACTTTCTTGTTCTAGACATAGAAGAGGATAGCAACACTCCCTTAATCCCAGGAAGGCCCTTTTTAGCAATTGCTAAAACTATCATTTATGTTGGCACAGGTGAACTCACACTCCGAGTGGGAGACGAAACAATCACCCTTCAAGCTCGCAATTATGGCAACACATCAGGAATTAAAGGTGATCATCTAAACCATTCTACTAAACCTAACAATATGGTGCCACTTACTTTGCAGAAAATGAGTCTAAAGGAAGCACACGAATCGTTCTCAAGCAATAGTAGAGAACCTGTTCATGAAGATCGGAGATTACAAATCAAGGAACTCAATGAATTGCGGATGCACAAACCAAGAACACCCGACAAATCGAAACTACGCCAAAACGAGCCTGATGCCTCTCCAAATCAACTTAAGGTTGGTGATACAGTCTTATTAGATGCTACAGATCCCCACATTGTCACTACCACACCGAATGAGGAAATCCCTCTTACAGTACTCAGTATTTTTCCATTCGGTACGGTGGAGGTGAGTCATCCCAAGTTCGGCATTTTTAAGGTAAAAAACACCCATTTAAAACCTTATTTTGATGAGATTGATAGCAGGAATGAGGAGAATAAACTCCTCAAACCACCATGATTATTAAACTGAGAGGTAAGTCGAGCTTAGACTATAAATAAACACTTTTCAGGAGGCAACCCGAGCACTAACAATATTAATTTCTTTGAATTTTGGTATTTAACTCCTAACTTACTAATAGAAATATTGAATACAGGTGTTTCTATAGAGACACGGCCAAGAACACGGGCGTGCTTAAGGCCGTGTGAAAATAGGGCAAAAGATTTTCCCAACACGGGCTACGATTAAACGCCACAACCATGCGATATGGCTGTGGTCGAGCCTGCCAAAACAATACGAGCGTGCAACACGCCCGTGTGGAAGACTCGTGGTTGAAACTGAAAAACTAGCACGGGCGTGCGACACGCCCGTGTCTAACACCTGTGGTCGAACCTGTTAAAATAACACGGGTGTAGGGCTTGCACACACGGGCGTGGGAGAAGCGAAAGAAGCTAGACACGGCTGTGCAACACGGCCGTGTGAAGCCACACGCCTGAGGAACAAGGGCGTGTACTAAATGTCAGACGCTCCCAAATTTGAAATTCGCGAATCACACGGGCTGAAATTGGAGAACACGGGCGTGTGCCATGGCCGTGTGCCCCAAAATCTATAAATACCCTGCACATGGTTGATGATATACTTATGTCTTGTGTGTTATGCATATGAAATAGGTATGAAAAAGTAATGAAATAGTAAGTTCATACTTAAAGTGTAAAATGATGAAAAGGGGAATGATGAGTTGAATTGATGTTATTGTTTAAGCTAAAGAAAGTAAATGCAATGGAAAGTAATGAAATGTAAAGGAAAATAAAAAATTTTGAAAGGCTTTAAAGTTTTATAAAATCCTACTATGCTAGCGGTGATATGTATATGTGATGCTGTAGTTTTATTTACTTTGTGAGTTGCTGATTATGGTTTCTTGAATCTTGCAGTATTGGTATAGGATTATTCTTTATATGTATAAATTTCATATTTGAAATGGATTGACATGACTAAAGTCATACAAGCTTACTAAGCATTTATTGCTTACGTAGTTTTTTTTTCCTTTAACTTTCAGATTGTCGAAAGCTCAATCGGGTTGGAAGTTAGTCAAAGATCTATCACACTATCCATTTATTATATCGGTAGATTTTGATGTCTTGGTTAAGGTTATAATGGCATGTATAGGTAGGCTTATGGTTGATGATTAGTTGAATGTTAGTTTATTAGTTTGGCATGTATAGGTCATTTTGGGTGACGAGGCCTTGGTACATTTGGTGCCTTGTTGATAAATGTTAATTTGATAATGTGTTAAAGCATGTTTTAATGGCCAAAGTGATATATGATGAACTGACTTCAACATGGTCAAGATATGGAATACTTTGGTAAGGCTTTGAATAGATGTGCATGATTGAAATATGGTTTGTATACATGTTGATTGTTGGAGCCATCTAGATATGGTTAGATTTGTTTCATTTAGATGGTCTTGATGGCTGGAGTGGAAATGGTCATTTGAAGTTGTGTTTTGAATAACCAAATCGGTATGTTTGAATGTGATTTTGCCATGTGTCAATTATGGTATAACTTGGTATGGAATTAAACTATATATATATGGATAAGTTATGGTCAAATATGTATAAGTTAGATATATGTATATTTGGGATGCATGAAAACTATTGTTCAAATGATAAGTTCTAATGACAAGGTATAAGTTATGCATGACATGTTTTAAAATGGTAGCAAGGTGATTAATTATGCATGTGTTGTTAAGTTGAGTGCTTGCTTTGAGGTTCCTTTTGGGCATATTGGTTGTATGGATAAATACCATATTGATCTATCTTTATTATGCATGTTTTAGGCTTGTATGTATGAGTATATTTTGGGCAAAAGAAATGCCTTGAAAATTTCCTATTTCTTGTCCATAAGGCCTAAGACACGAGCGTGTGTCTTAGCCGTGTGTGACACACGGCCATGCGACACAGTCCCCTGTAGGTCTTTAAAGGTTACATTACACACGGCCATGCGGCACGGTTCCCTGTAGGTCTTTAAAGGTTACATTACGAGAGTTACACAGCCTAGCAAACGGGCGTGTGGCTTGGTCCTATGACCCAAGTCAGAGAGCTACACGGGCACAAACATGGGCTAGAACACGGTCGTCTGTCCCTATTTAGAATGTCCATACCGCTTGGGACACGAGCGTGTGTCTCAACCGTGTGAGTCACATATCCGTGTGACCCCTACAGTTCAATTTTTTTGACTTTTTCTTAAACTTTCTGATTGTTTTTTATTTAGTCCCGAATTTCTAAGGCCTCGAAGGCTCAAAAAAGGGACGATATGCTTGTGTTTGATTGAGCTATAATGTGTTTTATAGAACTGGTTATAATTGAATGTTTTAAGTTAAAATTTTACCAGTAATGCTCTATAACTCTATTCCAGCAATGGATGCAGGTTAGAGGTATTGCATATAGTCTATTTTGTTACAGTGATGGTAGTATACTTCTTTGGGTGTGTCTTTAGGGTTGTGTCGCGACACCCTTTGCATATTGCTCCTTATAAATTTTGCTTGTTATGATGTGGCATCCCAACTCTATGTTGCAACATCTATAGTAGTCCACTATCTTTCTGCAACATCTCGCCCGATGATTCCCTAGTGCTCAAGTGCTATTTTTTTTAGAAGTATGAATTTTTGAATAGGTTTTGATTAAGTAAGGTGTTAAAGTCATCCAAGAGATTGAATTCTATAATGCGATGTATTTGCTAAACGAACAAAGTCGATAAAAAACAGAGTGGTGCAGTTTTACACGCTCGAATGATACCTTTGGTGGATAGATTAGGTGAACAGTCAACATCAGAATATTCAGTGAAGATATCTCAGAAAGTGAGAAATTATTGGAAGGAACTTAGTAAAGTGTTAAGGAATTTTGAGTTTGGCTAGTTATAGTTTCAGTTATCTTCTAGTGAGATGGTTGGGAATGAATGATAGACTTGACCTAGAAATGTTTATTTATATATATAATTGTGGATTGTGTTATACGTCTCCTTATAACTATAAACCACCTATATGGCAGACGGAATAGGATTGTGATACATGTTAAGTTCTCATAGGGACAAGAGTGGTATATTTAGGTAATTAGGAAATGAAAACAATTTTTTCCTTCTCGTTCCTTAAAAACTAGTTCTTTGGTTTAGATATAAAGAAATCTAAAGTACTTCATTCCTTCACGAAAGTTGAAGATTGATCTGGATTCCCACCTAAGGGTGCTTTATGTCAAGGTAAGGTTTATGATTTTCCATGCTATGTTGTAAAAGAGTAAGTCTATTTCTACTAGTAAGGTTAAGGACCTAAGGCTTTGTTTATGGGTTATTTATGTTTAAGATGAGGGAAGGTTATCCGAATGAATTTTATGGTGCTCTTTTATTTTCAGAGGTAGTGGTTGTTATGACTCTCGAAAGGACCTTGGATCTAGAGCTCAGGTTACTGCACAGTTTTGTTAGGTGAGTCCCTACGCTGACTCTTGCATGTGTGCTATTGATCTGTCGTAATTTGGTGTAGCAGATTAAACTAATTATCGCACTTTAGGAGCTTGAAAACAAGCATTTTCAGTTGATTTGAATAATATTTTCTTTAGTTTTGAATAAGTTAATAAAATGTGCAAATTGAGTCTTTTATTGACCTTAAGGGCCAAATGAGGCCTAAGGGTGAGTTAATCCACTTTTTGATCATGCAGGAGACCTTTAGTAGGCATACTAAACTGATACTAGTTGCTACGTCACAACATGAGCTATCCGATGTCGCAACATAGGGAGCAAAATGGAGAAATCTAAAGACTACCTTTAATGTTGTGACACAGTCTGAGGGTGTCGTGACATACCCCTGAATATGGTTTAAGAGGAGTATATTGACTGTTATGCCACGACACAAGTCCATGCGTGTCGCGACATCGACTCTAGACGGGAGATAAACACAAAATAAGGGCATTTTGGTCTACACAATCAAAATTAAAGCTCGAGTGTAATATCCTGATTTTGGGCCTAGTCAGAATAGTGGTTTTGTGACCACAAAATCCGAGATAGAAATAATTATTTTATGATTATTTTGAGGTCTATGATATGATTGCATGATTGTGTGAAAATTTCGTGAAGAAATTTTATGCATAAAGTGCTTAAATTGAAATTAGGGACTAAATCGAATAATTTGTAAAACTTGCATTCTAGAAGTTTCTAGTATGAAATTTTTTTGAAATATTAATTAGGAGGTCTTAAATAAAAATTTTACCAATTTCTAAGTCTATGGACAAAAATTGGACATGGATGGAATTTTTGGAAAGTTTAGTAGCAAGGGCATTTTGGTCATTTAGGGGTAAAATGAATTAAAATACAAAATTAAAAGCCAATTTTGCTCATCTTCAACCCCATGGCCGAATATAGCAAGGAGAAACCATGGCTAGGGTTTTTCAAGCTTCCAAGCTCGATTGTAAGTCCGTTCTAGCCTCGTTTTTAATGTTTTTTACGTTTTCGGAGTCCCGGTAGCTCAATTAAGCTTATGCTAGCAATAATTCAACCTAGGGTTCATATTTGGAAAAATACCCATAGGTGAAATTTGTGTATTTTGGTGTTTTATGATAGAATATGAGGTTTTAAATTATGTTAGACAACTTGTGCTACTCGGTTTTAAGCGAAAACTAGCAAAATGGCTTAATCGGTAAAAATACCTAATAGTCATAAGTACATGTTAGAGTGAGAATTTGATGTTGCATAGAAGGGAAAAATCATCAGCATGTTGTAAAACATAAAAAAATAGGCTGAAGTTTAATTTACGAGCTTTGGGGCAAAAGTGTAAATATGCGAAAGTTTAGGGGCAAAACTGTAATTTTTCCAAAATATGATTTTGGGTCAATTTGAATAATGTGAGTCCTAATTAGACTATATTTTAAATGATAGAGCAAGGAAAACTAAAATTCGGGCTAAAATGGGGAAAATACCAAGTTGTGGACGAAATAGTAAAAGTAGCCAGTTTCGCATACGAGGTAAGTTCATGTGTAAATGTAGTAACATAATTGTCATTTTAAGCAATTTAATGTTGTTTATATGATATGATGCTGATTATTATCATGAAATATTATGCTTTGTGGTTATTGTTGAATAATATGTAATATGTAAATTACTTGATGAGTATGAACTGTCACCGAAGTATCAATTTCGATATTCCGTGGAAGATGGCAAAGATGTGTGATCGAGGAAAATGCCCGTTTGAACCTTAGGAATAGATTAGGGTACAAGTGACATGTCACTAGGATGTTTGGGCATCCGAACTCGTTGAGTTCAGTCCGAGTTCACTTATGGATGCAAATGTCCGAACTCGTTGAGTTGAGTCCAAGTTCGAGAGATGTAACTAGGCATCCGAGCTCATTGAGTTGAGTCCGAGTTCACTTATGGATGCGAATGCCCGAGCTCGTTGAGTTGAGTCCGAGTTCACTTATAGGCGGGTTACATGGTAGCTTGGCTACATATGTGGCACTTATGTGCAAACTTTCCATGTATCCGAATTATATTCCGATGTGTTCAACGGGTAAAATTCTACTAAAATGGAGGAATACTCGAGATGAAAGGGACGTCTTGGTAAGTGTTGTGAAATGAATACTTTGAACAGGTATGTACTTAACCCTCGGATTGAAAACTCGATATAACAACAATATGGTAAGATGATAAATGAAAATGTGATATGAATGTCTCGGTGATGATTATGCAAATGATGTTTTATGTTTGAGCATATAGTTGTGTTACTTTCTATTTGCATGTGAGCTTACTAAGCATTTATGCTTACTCCCTCCTTTTCATTCCTTGTTGTGTTGACAAGCCAGCTCGGAAATCAGAAACGGTCGGAGGCACGCTCACACTATCCGTATACCATCTTGGCATAATGGCTTGTATATTTTGAGTATGGCATGTATAGCATTATAATCATTTTGTGTATATGGTCTTATGATATGGTTATTGAGTGGTATGGAAATTGTCGGTAATGATTAGCCATTGGAATGGCTAATCATGATCATATTTGGTGTTATGTATGCTAAATTGCTAGCTAATCCATGGAAACCATGAAATAGGTAAAATTTACCATAAAATAGATTCAGTCAACAGTAGTGACGTGAGTTTGAAAAATCACTACAAATAATAGAGATACAATTAGATGATGAATAATATATGGAATTGAAGAATTATGAGTCTATTTTCATATGGATGGAACAAAACAGGTATATGAGTTATATTTTATGAGATGTTTAAATTTTTGTGAAACAGGGCCAGAGCAATTTCTGGATCCCCTGTTATGAATTTGGAAATTCACCATAAATTGTTCAAAGATAATTAGAAGTAATAATTTATATTTACAGATTCCTTATTGAGTCTAGTTTTATTAGAAGAAAACGGTATAGTCATTGAAACTCTGTACAGGGAGATATTTGATTCGTAATACACAGAGGTCAGAGCAGTCAAACTCTGAAACAGGGGAGACTTTAACTAATAAATTGTACTAATTTGCTCGACCAAAAATTCTATAAAAAAATTAGTAAATAGATAAACGAGTCTAGTTTCAGGGAAAATTTACGGAATTCGATTTCTAGTTTCATAACTCGAGATATGAATTTTTAAGCTACTATGACGCAGATTGTTAGCTTGACTGAAAATTTTAAAAATAAATTGTTTGAGCTGTTTAAGTAATGAATTAAGTCTATTAACACCTCGTGTTCGACTCCGGTGACGGTCTCGGGTAAGGGACGTTACATCGATAACGTCAAATAACCTAGGGTTATGGACGGCGGCCACTTAAAATCTATAAATAATTAATCTCCTTTGGCACATGTTATGTACACCATTCAATTAGTCTAGATTCTCTCTTTTAAATTTAGTTTAGTTTTCTTCCTTTCTTAGGTTTTTAGAATTTATTTTTAGTTGTTCTTGTTTACAAAAGATCCAATTTGTAGAGATTTTCAAACTCTATGGATTCTTTTTCATCTTTAAATACAAATCAAGCGTTATCTTAAACTCTACACTTTAATCCATTTATCATGTTCTCTATTTACACCAATTCCATATTGTTTATGAAGGAAATAAGGAACTAATCCTCCTATGGGGGATTAGCGAGTGGAGGTATGATTTATTAAATGTTTTGTAGGGTTACTCAATAGATCAACTTTTTGGGAAAGGAAAAACGTGAAACAAACCCTAGGCCTAATAACCTCGAGAAGTCATCAAGGTGGGAATTAACCAAAAATTGGTATTTCCCATCCATGAGTACCTTCACCCCAAACCAGTCTAGACTGTGAGGTCGGAAGATAAGTAGTCCTTACTGACTCGTTATGTTAGAGGAAGATCAGAAGATCCTACTAGGGTAATAACTAGTTGATTGACGAGGAACCTGAAATGACAATTGATGGGGATTACCGAATCGAGGTAATCACCCATAATCAAGATATGATTCCTCTACTCTTTTATCTCTTGAATTTTATTTCTTTTATGTTACTTTATTTTATTATTATAAAAACCCTAAAAAACCCTTTTATTATGTTCTCATCCTTTAACTAATTTAAAGAACTGATTAGATCTTTTAGTGTTTAGGTTAGAATTGATCTAGAACTCGACTCTCTTGGGTACAATCCTCGGAGTACTCACCTACTCCGTTGTAAAAATATATTACAACTCGACTCATATACTTGCAGATATCACCTCGTATTTTTATATTTTATTGTATTATTCACACTCTGGACATTAATAAGTCTGGAGGCGGTCTGCTATGCATTCTAGAAACCTTGGTGAAAAGATATAAAACTATGAGAGTCAGGATAAGATAGTGTAATGTGATGATTCTGATGAGAAATGCATGAATTATGGACTTATGTGTATAGAATGCGTGAAATATAATGTTCTAAATGTATAATAGGAATCTAAAGATTGAAATCTATGTGTGTATGTAACTGAAAACATGCTATGGAATGTATCTGTTATGAATAAGTTAATATGAGTGATGAGTCTGTGTTTGTCTTCGGAGTCGTCTAAAAGGGTCCATTGGGGCTTTAAAAATGAACCTTTAAAAGGAAAAGTTCATGCCTATGGCATTTCAAATGAAAGGACCATATCGTGTAAGACCGTAACTAGTGAGCTATGGCGTCATATGGAAACACCATATCTTATAAGACCATAACTAGTGGGTTATGGCATCATATAGGAAGAACTAAAGGAAGTTTATTACTGAATGGGATTTTTGCATCATCCCAAATGGTGAGGGGCAAACCTCACGTAATTTGAGTCTAGGTGAATCTCTATCATAAACATGTCAGAAAATGGAAGCCTTTGTGGCCATCTATGAAATGGAAGTCTTTGTGGCATATCTGAAATGGAAGCCTCTGTGGCAGTCTGTGAAAAGGGATGCCTTTATGGCTAATAATGATAGAAATGTCTTGGTGGTGTGATCTCAAGAAAGGCCCTAGTGGCTATCATCTGAAGGGAAAGCCTTTGTGGTAGACTCTGAAAAAGAGAAATGGTATTCCTGGCTAAACTTGAAGGTCAGTAAGTATGGTGAAATTTGAAGGAATAGTGTGTACGATGAACTTTGAAAGAAAGGCTTCACATGAAATGTTATAGTAAATCTTGCATAATCTAAATGTAAGAAACAGGAAGCTAGAACGCGCCAGAGTTTGTGGTGAATCCAGGGTATGAGCCAAATGGACTTATAAAACAAATCGATCAACAATATTTTATTTGTGTGCTTCACTAAAGTAGGAATGGTTAAGGAATCATGAAAGGATAAGACGAAGAGCGCGAATAAGGTATCGAAGATATGAAAGGAAAGTTATGATCTTGGTACGAAGTGTGACACCTATGGCATAATGAATGGAATATTAGAGATGTATTCACCGAAGTCAAATTGAATAATGCAAACAATGAGGTAGAAGAAAATGAAGTTCTCAAACAAGATTTAGGTAGATCAAGGATTAGTCACTAAGTTCTCGTGAACTTACCTCTAGGTTTTTATGTCATATGTAAACTGAGATGAGACTACACCTGAAGGGATGACACCAGGGCTACGCCAAAAGAGTGGCAAGATGGGTTATTATGCATACAAAGCGAGAAAAGTGGCATGTTCAAGGTTGAGAGAATACAGTGAATAAGTTATGAAATTTGTATATAAGCCTTGTAGAGTGAACAGAATGAGATAGTAGTAATATGTACCCAGTAATATTGATTAAAAGCAAGTTAAGTAGAGTAATTTAAATGAATGTTATATTTATATACTTGTAAGACCTCGCGAGGAGAAACGTTTTATTAATACTTAAAAGTGCCCATTATATACCTAGACATAAATTAGTTAGTCAACATTAGTAAATATGACATATATATGTTCTAAAAGTTTGCTTATTTGTTTAAGTATGAGTCTGTAATTGAATGGTAACACTCAAGATCCGATTCCATCAAATCAGATCGGGTTGAGGGCGTTACACTTTCTACTCTTAAGTGATGTCTTGCATACTCACTGAACACATTGGTCTATCTTTCGGCCTACAAGGTCATATAAAATGCCTAAATTGCTCATTTTATTTCCTAAGTACAGAACCACACTTTTAGTATGCATGAACATGTCAATGCAGTATTTTTAATGAGGTTCCTACCCAACTCCGTTACACACCATAATAAAATCTCCACAAAACTCATCCAGCCAATAGCACACCAATTTGTGGACATGCAACCAATATTATAGATAAAATGCTAGTATTGCAGACAACATGACAGTATTGTGGACAAGCCACCAGTAATGTAGATAAATTGCCAGTAATGTGGACAAGCCACCAAAATTTTAATTAAGATGCCAGTACTTCCTCCTTTCATAATTGTCCTAACCCCAATGCAGTATGACATGTAATTAACAATACCAGAATAATAGGGTAGGCATGATTGAAACATTTAATCAGTAGCAGAAACAATAGGCATGATTTAAACATTCGATCAGCAACAGAAACAGTGGCATGAATTATCATGCATTCGATAAAATAGTACAATAAGCACATTTGGTAATGCTTTCAGTATTACCAATATCAGAAACCACATTTTTAACATGTGACTACAATTTCAGTAATGTTGTACATGATTTAACAAATAATTAGTCTCAATAATAGATCAATAACAGGCTTTAATATCGCATAATATGCAAAATATCATCGAGTCATATAATATGAAACATACATATATCTCATCACGTATTTTCATATCAGAGGCACTTACTTGAAATTGATCCTTATAAAAGATTTATTAATCACAAAGAATACTCATTGTATTCGTTTAGCCAATGTTTCGGAGCATATTTAAGCTAGAATTATTATTAATCATAATCGTATAATATTTATATACAATCTAACACAACTTCAGTAGGTTAAAACTCACACCTTGAATAAAGGTCTCGTGACACTAGATCTAATCCTCCACCTTTCAATGTTACAGATCTAATCAGATATCACTTGATTTGATCAAGAATGAAGGTACTAACACCAAAATACCCATGTTAGTTTCAGTTTTATAGCCCAAAGTAATCCTATTATAAAATCGAATGAATAATAACTTATTCTAACACCCTTTCAATGTAAATCCAATACTCCTCTTGTTTTAATGTAAAAAAAAAATTTTGAGTGATTCGGAATTAGACCTTCCATGAAAACACAACTTTACTGAGATGAACAAGAAAGATTCGACCATAACAATTAAAGAGAAGAGTTGAGATTTGACTAGGTGATCATTACTTACACTATGCTGTTGAGATCGAGAAACTACGATTCAATAACAATTTAAGACAGAGGGAGAAATATTATCTATGGAGAAGCGTGAGTGTAGGAAAGTTAAGTATGAAGAATCAATCAATATTATAATTAACTTTATAAAATAGACAAAGAGTCCAAGAGATTCGTTTAAAATCAAAGAAAAAGAAGAGATGAGAAAAACGGGTGGCGATGGCGGCGACGACGATCTGGCGGTGATGCGGTTGTCACAAGGAGAGGGAGAGAGGGGAAGAACGATGATGAAAGGGTGGTTGAAGTGGTGCAATAGGTGGAAAAAAAGAGGAGATATGGTGGAAAAGTGCAAAAGAAGAAGAGAGGAGGAGGATCTAAAAAAAAGGTGGCACAAGTGATGGTTTTGGAGAGAAAAGATGACAAAAGAAAAAAAAAGAATGTTGATGACTTTCTTTTGGTAAAAGGGAAAAGGGAGAAATGTGAGGGAAATAAAGGGAAGAAAAGGAAAAAGAGGGAACACATGGAGTGAAAAAGGGACAAAACAAGGAAAGAATAAGGAAGAAAAGAATCTTGCACAAACGACAAGTATTTTGAGCGGCAAAGATGTTGACCATAAGGGGTGCCAAAATTAAAAATAAAATGCAAGTATAGGGACCCAAACTTGGGTCATAAGGGAAGTTATGCTTATTCTTAATAACTAGGCTAGAACACGATCTTATTTAAACTCTTACAACATTTATTTTTAAAACAATGTGTGACACTTACTAGAGTTTAAAGGAAAAATAAAAATGAAGTGGGGGAAGGGATTCAAACTCGAGTCTCAAGGACAATTTCATAACACTTAACCATTAGATAAGTTACTCATTCTTAAAACTGGGATGTAACCACTCTTGATTCACAAACCTGATCCTACTAACCATATTTTTGGGATGTGGCAACTCTCCCCTCCTTGAAAGAAATTTCGTCCTCAAAATTTTCCTGTTGACACGCCAATCACTTAGCCACAAAATCCTTTATACCTCTTTTCTAACTGACCACCACTTTATCACTGTGCAACTCTGATTCCAATATAGTTCCAGAAAATAATTCTCCTTAAGCCACCAATAGACTTTTCTTAAAGTTCTTATTCACTACCACAGACTGTCCCGAAGGACTAACTACAATAACGTCACTAAAAATTTCCTCTACCCCAAATTCCTTCAACGACATTAGATGCATCTCAGTCCTCTTGATGCCTAGCTGCATAAACCAATACCAATTGTCTAGCCTCAGTTCTGATCGTAGCCCTCGGGGGTAGCTATCCAGTTCTATGATTTTGAGTCTAAGTAAAAGCTCACATAAGACTAGGAGGACGACGTGGACAATCCTTGATACAGTGATCAATGGACCCGCATCTCAAACACGCACCAGATGTTTTCCAAGACTCGCCTGTACTTTTTATAATACCTACAAACCAGAATTCTTGACAATCCAATAGAATTTCCTATACCTACTATTGCAATATTCTACTTAGGTCTACCCTTTTTGATCCGCTTCAAAGATCGCGGATTCCAACCAATAAGACCAGAACCCATCTTATTCTATACTTTATTCTTTTCCTTTTCCTCGCACTTCAAGCACTTAATCTCTTCCATTATCTTGGTCTTCTTGACCATAGTCTCAAAAACCCTTTCTACAACTTTCAACATTGCTTGGGACATTGCATCATCCCTAGTCTTTTAATTTCTGCCTTCAGCGGTAGGCACATTCACAATGTCACTTGTCTCAAGGTTAGGCATATGCCCTTGAGAAGCAAATGACTCAGCCTGAGCAGCTCGGCATTGCGCTCTTCAAGTTCGCATACCTCGGGTACTCATATTGTTATCTTGAGTCTAAAGTTTTATGTATTTATCTACAATTCAAAAATAAAGTTCCCGTTATTTATCCTGAGTATTTTAAGTCTAATAGTTTCAACTATGGTTAAAAATTTATAGTTTGTCTATAGTTTATTAGTAAAAGTACTTATCTAGGATTAGCTTCTGAGTCTCAAATTTTTATTTTTGAAAAACAACTTTATAAAATAGAATCTGTTTGTGGCATGGTTCCCAAAATACCCCTTAAAAATATGCATGTAGATTTTAGTAGAAGCCACAGTCTGAGTTTTGAACTTGAGCTCTGATACCACTAAATGTAACCTCCCGAATTGGGCTTAAACATTATGGGCGAATTCTGAAGGCTACATTGGCCACCAAAATGGCACAAAAAGATTTACAATTTTAAATCATACTTTAAAACCATTTGTCTTTTTATTCAAGACTAATGAACTTAGTTATTTGTCTTTGTTTTAAGAAAACATGTTAATTTCAAAAATCAAGCATCCTTAGAATTTTTTTTGAAAATATTAATTATTTCATAAAACTAAGTTATATTTTTATTAAAAAATCATTTTCAATTTTGTAGCGGAAAATAGTGATAATATCATAATTTCGTTAAAAAACTAATTTTTCATACACAAACATTTAAATCTCAAATAAGCAGTTTAAAACTTAAATTCATGCAAATCAAAATAAAAATCCCCAAAATAAATCCTCATGCCATAGTCCATATAAAAATTAATATAGTCCCAAAGTAATTATTAAAATTAAGTTTAAAGTACTTAAAAAGTGAAAACATCTGAGAATATCCTTCGATAGCTGTGTCCAAATCCTAGCCTCAAAGGTTATCTGTAAAAACATTAAATTAAGGTGGTTAGCTAAAAAGCTCAGTGTGAGTCTTAACTAAAAAATACAGTAATAAACAATAACAATTAACAGTCAAGCCAGTTAACAATAGAGAAATTTTTAAATAGTACAGAATCACAATTTTAATATGCATGAGCATGTCAATGCAATATTTTCAGTAAGGTTCCTACCCAACTCCGCTACACACCATAATAAAAGTTCCTCAGAACTCATCCAGCCAATAACACACTAGTTTGGGGACAAGCCACCAGTATTGTAGATAAATTGCTAATATTGCAGACAAACTGCCAGTAATGTAGACAAGCCACCAAAATTTTAGACAAGATGCTAGTACTTTCTTATTTTATAATCGGCCCAACCCCAATGCAGTATAACATGTTATTAACAATATCAGAACAGTACAATAGGCAAGATTAAAACATACAATCAATAGCAGAAACAATAGGCATGTTTTAATTATGTGACCAATAAAAAATAGTGGCACGAATTATCATGCATTCAATAAAACAGTACAGTGAGTGTGTTTAGTGATGCTTTCAGTATAATCAGTATCAGAAACCACATTTTTAACATGTGACTAAAATTTGAGTAATTGTGTACATGATTTATGATATAATTAGTCTCAATAACAAATCAATAACATGCTTTAATATTGCATAATATTCAAAACATCACTGAGTCAAATAATACTATACATACATATATGGCATCCCGTATTTTTCAAATCAGAGGCATTTAATTGAAATTGATCCTAATAAAGGATTTATCAATCACCAAGAATACATAGTACTCATTTAGCCAATGTTTCGGAGCATATTTAAGCGATAATTATTATTAATCACAATCATATAATATTTATATACAATCATACACAACTTTAGTAGGTTAAAACCTACACTTGGAATAAAGGTCTCGATACACTAGATCTAATCCTCCGCCCTTCAATGTTACAAATCTAATCAGGTCTCACTTGAATTGATCAAAGAATGAATGTACCAACACCAAAATACCAATGTTAGTTTCAATTTTATAGCCCAAAGTAATCATCTTATATATTCAAATGAATAATAACTTATTCTAACACCCTTTCAACAGAAATTCAATACTCCTCTTGTTCTAATGCAAAATAATTCAAGTGATTCAGACTTAGACCTTCAATGAAAACACAACTTTAGTGAGATGAACAAGAAAGATTCAGCCATAACAATTAAAGAGAAGAGTTGAGATTCGATTGGGCGATCATTACTTACACATTGTTATTGAGATTGGAAAACTACGGTTTAATGATAATTTTAGGCAGACAGAGAATTATTATCTATGGAGAAGCATGGGAGTATAAAAAGATAAATATGAAGAATCAATCAATATTACAATCATAGGAAAATAATAGAGGAGAAAAGGGGCGAAAAAGAGGTGGTGACAGCGGCGGTAACAACAACGGTTGCAGTGGTCCGGTGATGGTGCGGCGGTGGAAAGGAAAGGGAGAGGGAGGAAGAATGAAGGTGAATGGCACAAAGGAGGAGATATGGTGGAAAAGTGAAAAAGAAGAAGAGAGGAGAAGTTAGAGAAAAAAGGGGCGATAGAAGTGGTGGTTTTGGAGAGAAAATATGACAAAAGAAAAAAAATGAATTTTGATGGCTTTCTTTTTGTAAAAGGGATGTCATAACTAGTTAAAGGGGAAGATAAGGAATGTGAGGGAAATAAGAGGAAGAAAAGGTGTTGAATAAAGAATATAACACCCTAATTTTGGGCCTAGTCGAAACAGTAGTTTCGGGACCACAAATCCGACGATGAAAATTTTATTTTTTATTATATTTTTATGGTCTACGATTTCACGGAATAATTTCATGAAAATTTCGTTCGAAAATTTTGACGTTCGGGCACTTAATTTAGTCAGAAGGACTAAATCGTAAAAAGTGCAAAAGTTGAGTTCTAAATACTAGAGGTGTCCAATTGTTATGAAATTTTAAATTGAGGGCCCCTAAATGAAAATTAGACCATTGGTTAATTTCTGGACAAAAATAGACTTGAAATGGGAGTAATAAAATATTTCTAAGTTAGGGGTATTTTGGTAAACTAATAATTAAAAGAATTAAAAAGGGAAATAAGCCAAATTAGCTATCATATTCTTCATTCAACCGTTTCTACCAGCAGCAGCCATGTTTAAGGTTTGTTCAAACTCCCAAGCTCGATTGTAAGTGCTCCCTAGCCCCGTTTTTAAAGTTCTTTACATTTTTTAAATCTCGGTAACTTGGTTAAGCTTATTCTAGCAATAATTTAACCTAGGGTTTATATTTGGAAAAATACCCATAGATGAAATGTGTTTATTTTGATGTTTTATGATAGAATATGAAGCTTGAAATTGTGTTAAACAACTTTTACTAAGCAATTTTACGTGAAAACGAGTAAAATGACATAATCGGTAAAAAACCTAATGTTCATAAGCACATGTTAGAGTGTAAATTTGATGTTGCTATAGAAGGGAAAAATGATCAGCATGTCATAAAATATAACGAAATATGATGAAATTTAATTTATGAGCCTAGGGACAAAAATGTAATTTTGACAAAGTTTAGGGGAAAAATTGTAATTTTTCCAAAATATGATTTTGGGTTAATTTGAATAATGTGAGTCCTAATTAGCTATATTTGAAATGATAGAGCAAGGAAAATTTGAAATTCGGGCTAAAATCGGAAAATATCAAGTTGTGAATAAAATGATAAAAATGGCCATTTCCGCATACGAGGTAAGTTCATATGATTTTTAATAATGCAATGTGTAATTTAATGTAATTTCCTTGATATTAAGTGAGATGTAACTTCATGTGTAAATGTAGTAACATAATTGTCATTTTAAGTAATTTAATGTTATTTATATGATATGATTATTATTATGAAATATTATGCTTTGTGGTTATTATTGAGTAATATGCAAATTATGTGAGCTACTTGATAAATATGAAATGCTACCAAGTATCGGTTCCAACATTTCGTAGAAGACGACAAAGATGTGTGATCGAGGAAAATCTCGTTTGAACCTTAGGAATAGATTAAGATACAAGTAACTTGTCACTAGGATATTTGAGTTCCGAACTCGTTGAGTTGAGTCCAAGTTCACTTATGGATGCACACACCCGAGCTCGTTTAGTTGAGTCCGAGTTCACTTATGGGTGGGTTACATGGTAGCTTGGCTACACATATATTCCGCAGGCTATTGAGTTTGTCTAGCTGTAGGCATGGCACTTATGTGCATGCATTTCGTGTATCCAATTATATTTCGAGTGTTCAACGAGTAATTTGGCGAAGTATTCGTTGATGATCCCAATGAGATAAGCCATTGGTGAGTATGTCTTTGATTTATGTTACAAGTTGTACAAGTATGTATACTAAACTTATGTGTGATGCCTTGACATGTGATGATCTATGATGTATATAGTATTTGGTGAATATTATGAAAATGGCATGATTTGGAATAAGTCCTTCATACTTGATGACATTGAGATTATGGATTTATGCTTATGAAGCATAATTATGTGTTCTTACCATTATGAATGAAATGATATTGTATGGATTTGGTGAATAATAGTAATGAATGAGTAAATTTAGCATTGGCAGTTTTGGGTTACTGCAGTGGTGCAACTTTTGAAATTCACCATAAATTGTGGAAATTGAATTAGGGGCTGAATAAAATATAAGTTTAAAGCCCAATGAGTCTAGTTTCACATAGAAGAAATGGTATATGCAATCGAAATTTATATTATGATATATTTAAATTGTTGTGAGACAGAGTCTGAATGACTTCGTGATCCCCTATTTCGATTTGAGAAAATAATTAAAAATTGTATAAAAATAACTATGGGTTGTAATTTATATTATTAAAATCCTTTATGAGTCTATTATCTATTAAGATAGATGAGAGAATTATCCGAATTATGTACTATGAGAAAAATAATTTTTAGTTAAGAGAGGTCAGAACTGTTGGACAGCAAACCAGGGAAACTTTAATGAATAAACTGTACTAATTGGCTAAACCAAAAATTCTGGAAATTTTATGGGAAAAAATTATATTAGTCTAGTTTCAAGGAAAATTAACAAAACTTAATTTGGAGTCTCGTATCTCCAGATATAAATGAATTAGTAACTGTAACTTGGTAAAACAGCTTAACTTGAACAAGAGTAAATTGTACAATTATGATGTTTTACCTTTAAAAAAAATATGGGTAATTGCTTATTAACTTCATATGGACTTACTAAGCGTAAAGCTTACCCCTCCTCTCTACTTTTTCAGTTTTGGCAGGTCAGCTCGGGGTTGGAGATCGTCGGAGGCAAAATCACACTATTAAGCTATCATTTTTGGGAGAATTAATTCAAATATTAGAAATATCAAGTGAGTGACATGTATAGGAAGTTGGTTTGTGATATGTATTATTATTATGACTTTGACCATACGTATGGGTTTGCATTGAGTAATCGTATATGATCATGAGATGTGGTCCTTATCCATTATGGTTTGTAAGTTTAATTAATCATGCCATGTCGTATGTTTTGATGTGATGATATAGTTAGCTTTGTTTGTTATGCATGATTGGTAATACATCAGGTTAGTTAAATGCAGGCTAGTGGATCATGAATTAAATGGAAATGAGTAATGTTGCCTTGAATATGGATGTTTAATGGACAAATTGGTAACTACATTATCATGATATAAAATGAGAATAAGATTTAGCATGTCTAGTTCTAGTTAATGTAAGAATGTATATTATATACAGGATGGTAAGCAAATATGTTTAAAGTGAATGACATGTTATTTCATGATTATGGATGTGTAAGTGCTCATTTATGCCACGTTATATGTCTTTAAATATGAGTCTATGCATGTGTTCGAAAAGTTTTGAATTAAATAAAATTTTATGGCCCGATTTTCGTCTATGTGTATGGTTAAGTCTGGTAATGCCTCGTACCCTATTTCGGCCTTGGATATGGGTAAGGGGTGTTACAAAGAAGGTGCCAAAATTAAAGACAAAATGCAAGGATGGGGACTCGAAATTGGGTCAAAAAGGAAGCTATGCTTATTCTTAACCACTAGGCTAGCACACAATCTTGTTTAAACTTTTACAACATTTATTTTTAAAACAGGACGTGACACTTATTAGAGTTTCAAGAAAAAATAAAAATGAAACGAGGGAAGGGTTCGAACTTGAGTTTTAAGGACAATTTTACTAACACTTAACCATCAGACCAGTAACTCCTTTATTTTACAAACACACAAAGATAATCTTAAAACTGGGGTATGACCACTCTCGAATTAGAAACCTGATTTTTAGGATGTGACAGAGGACAATATAAAAAGGGTATTAATGTAATTCATGAATAATTTTATTAAACTAATATGTTTGAAAACTAGAAGTGTACATAGACAAAAATACTACACTTAAGGCACCAAATCCAACACTATGCCCAAAGGTGTCTTCTGACCTAGTCTTCTAACACACACACTCTTACTAATCCTTATAGCAAGCCAATTGTGCCCTCATTAATCACTAAGTTTACTAAGGCATTCAACATACACATAATGATATATCACATAATTTGAACTGCTTGAGCGTTCAATAGTTCTTATTTTTCAATTTCATTTCAAGTCACATACATATTTATTAGGATTTTCAAGCAACTAGTGTTTACAAAAATATTTTTCACTTGCATATTATCAACATTCTCTTATAATACAAGATTGCCTATATTAACATGTAAACCCTAAATTTTTCATAGCGACATATTTACAATTTCACTACATTATTACCATGTTTCATAAAGTTTATATGCTAAATTGCATTATTAATCATTCCATGGAAGCTATTTTTTCCATAGCACATTAATAGTCAATAAAGTTTTCATAACCAAGTATTTTTAATATTCAATGGAACACTGAAGTATTCCAAAGATTGAACCTAAGAGAGTCGGTGATTTAATATTTCTATTCAACAAGCATCCAAGAAAGGAGTCTATCTAGCTACTCACTAATTTATATATTACAGCAATGCATAACTTGAGGTTAATTAAGCTAATTAATTATCTAGCACTAAAAAGGACTAAATTGCAAAATAGAAAAAAGTAAGCAAATAACAATTAAATAACAAATAGTGGTTCGTTGACTTCCATGTTTCTAATTAGCTCTTCGATTGGGGAACTAAACCACTTAAACTCTTAAATTGGATCAATTTTACCTCTCAGTCTCCACTTTACCAACTTAGACAAATTAGTCTGATTTATCTATTGACCTTACTAACTAATCCAGGACTATAAATTTGGTGTCTAATAAATTTTTTTCTCAGTCTCACTTACCTAAAATTTTTCTTAGGGTCGCCAACCCTAAGTTTTGGAGTCTATTCAATTTAGTCCAACTTTTATGATTTAATTTATTCAATTTAGTCCAACTTTTATGATTTAATTCCTGTACAAAAAACTAACTAAACAACATTTCCATCAATCAACCACCAAAGGTTTAGCTACTCATAATTATTTCTAAACAAACAATACCCAACATACCAGCAAACATGAATCAAAGTAAAAACAATAAAGGTTTTTAAGTAAAGGTTGGAAATTTCTTGACAACTACTTGAAGAAACTAGAAATAGCAACAATAGTGATGAAGAAGAAAGCAAAAGATCAGATTTTTATCACAGAAAATAAAAAAAAGTTGAGCTATATTAAATCTAGGGATTAGACTAAAAATACATAAGAGTTTGAAGCATTAAGTGAGTAAATAAATTTGAAATACAGTAGAAACTAACTTAACTACAACTAAGGAACCAAAAAAAACTAGAAAAGTGATAAACTAAAACCCTAAAAAGATGAAGAACAAACAACTACTCTAAACCTATGCTAAAAAGATGAAAAAAAACCTAAACTAAAAGCTTTCGATTCTACACACTTTTTCTCAACCAAAAGTGGCTTTTTAATATGATTACAACCCAAAAATTGTGCCTAAATGCCTCTTAGCGTGTTTTTTATTGGTGTTGGAGTTCGACAAGGACTACGCCTACAGTCAATATCTGTCTCCTCACAATAGGGATATCGTGGTACCCATGATCTGGTATCGCGATATCCATGATAGTTTTGAAATTGGGGTCCTTTGGAGGTTGGGTATTGCGATACCACTGTAGATGGCTTCAATTCTTATCGTTTCAACACTGCTAGGGGTACCACGACTTCCATGCTTCGATATCGTGATACCCCCTTTTAGGTGATGTTTTTGTTTACGTCCAGGCCATCGTTGATTGCCTACAACACTCAATCAATCGTTAGGTTCCCTATGGCGCATTCGGGCAATTCTGGTCTAAAAAATAGTGTAAAACATACTAGTTCACTTATTAAAGTAAAAACTAACTAAAAACACGATAAAAACATTCAAATTGCTCGAGAATAAGCTTGTCAAGTGTAATGGAGAGCCTCATTTGACGTATCAAATTACTGCAAATCAACCTATCAAAGATATTATCTAGTCAATATTTCCTTTATAAAATTCTTGAGAAAATAACCAAAATACCCTTATTTAGCAAAATTACTATTTTATCTCTTTTTGCCTCAAAGCTCAATTTATTTACAAGTAAGCGCTTAATTACTCAAATTCCATAAATTGTATTTAATAATTAATAAGAGTACTTTAATGTCAAAAATTATACATTTACCCTTGTTTTGAAACAAAGGAAAATTTATGATTTAGTCCATGTACTTTTTAAACTTTTCAATTTGGTCCCAATAGTGATTTTTATTATACAGTTACAATTTCCAACTTATTCTTATGTAAATTAATCAATGCTAACTCAATTTTCCCATTTTGATCAAATTTTCACTTTAATCCTCAAAATTTTTGAAATGCACAATTTAGTCCCTTTTGTCATATTATCACTTTTAAAATTCTTTTCTTTGATTTCTATATCCAAATTTCAATTTCCCTTTCATAATTATTTTATTTACTCATTTTAACTTGCTCACAAGTTCAATATATTCAATCTCGAGATAGTGTCAAGTGTCTTATTAGCAAATTTTAGGTGTTGTATTTTTGAAATGTTAACACTATAGTATTATATATTGCATTTTTTTGTGTTATAAATAATTTAATATATAAAAATAACATATATAATATATTATAAGACTAGAAAATGACCTAGGTTGAATTCAAGCTTTAAAGCTTAAGCCCTAGGTTGAATTCAAGCCTTAAATGCTCAAACCCGTGCCCAACACATAGTGCAAAAGGACCTATTTTTTGCTGTAACTTATTTTTAGAGCTTAATATTTTTGCCTAAACTTTTTCAAATTTTTGACAAACCTTCAAGCTAGGGTGGTAATCCAACCTGTAAACAGGTATTCTCTTCCCCTAACTGAACTCTCAAATCAAGGCTGAGTAGCTGACTAATCACACTAAAGCTAAAAGTGATAAGTGGGGGCTCCATGTTTAGAATAACCCAAAATCTTCTTGTCGATTTTTTTGGGTACGCTATGAGATACCTCATAAAATGGAGTAGCAGCAAAACTATTGGAACTTCCAAAGGGTAATAGATGGTTGCTTTGCAAGTGGACGAATCTAATATGGACTCATTTTATTTGAAGTAAAAGGAATTACATCCTTTAAAGATTGTAATACAGTAGTATTTGAATGCCAAGTTTATTGTGCTAAGTCTGAGAAGAAACAACATCCGTATTAACAGCTATTGAACTCATTCGATCAACATCTAAATACGGATATGAAGTCTGCAAAAAGTACAACCCTTGTCTTGTGTCACCCTTCCCAATCACTTGTTATTGGTCCTGAATAAGATAATATGATTTGGATGTCAAGCTGCTAACTTAAATCAAATTGAATTGAAAACCGAGGCACAAATAGATTAACATACAAGGTAATGCCATCACAATTGCACTGCAAACAGATGTAAGTTTTTGTTTCACTTGAAAAATACGTGGATCATCGCTCTGCTGAATTCAATCTCCAATATCTTCCTAGATATCTGCAGCAAAGGCATGATATAAGTATAAAAAAAACTTGTTGTGATTTCCTTGGAAACAGAATAGATTAGCCAAGAATTCATGTTAGAGTTTGAGAGTACTTTAACCGGGTAAAGTAAGAGTTGCAAACAGAGCACCAGCAGCAACGTAATATACCCGGGTAAAGAATGAAGGAAAAAATGCTTCAAGTTCAAGCTTTAATAGCAGAAATTGGAAGGAAAACAAGAACAGAACTAAAGCAAAGAAAGAAGGAACATGAAGAATAGTTGAGAGTATTGATGAAAAAAGAATTGTATTTTTTCATACCTCCATCATAGGCAGATTGCCATTACATATATCAAAAAAAAACTTACAAGTCAAATTTCTACCTAAACATACACCTACTTCCACTAAGCTTTCCAAATAACAAAAAACTTAACTTGTACATTAACACAAAGCTGGTTAACAGCTCCATCAACATCAAATTACATCAATCAAAAAGCTTATAGCAAACTAGACTTCAAAATGAACAAAATATTAGTTCAAATCTAACAGCAACACAAAACCAAGGTTGCTGCATGCTTGTCACGAGCTTGCATGGCCAGCTTCCAGCTGCACTTGCTTTATACCAACTGCATGGAGATCAGCTTCAACACTCCTCCTTGAGCTCCATACTGCAAACTCCCATGAGCTTTCTTAACTTGTTAAATCTCGACACACCAAGACCCTTGGTCAAGATATATTTGATCCTCAGAATTGCAATGAACCAGCTTTATTTCACAAGCTTGCTCCATCTCCCTTATCACATGCAGCTTTATGTCAAAGTGCTTAGTTCTACCATGGAAGACAGGGTTCTTTGCAATTGCAACAGCAGATTTATTGTCACAAAGTATCTCTGTTGCTTCTACTTGAGATAAATTCAAATCAGCTAAGATTTTCCTCGGCCAAATAGCTTGGTTTACTGCACTAGCAGTAGCTACATATTCGGCCTCAGCAGTCGATTAAGCCACCAGAGACTATTTTTTGGAACTCCAACATACCATTCCTGACCCCAATGTGAAAGCATACCCTGATGTGCTCTTTATATCGTCTTTAGAACCAGCCCAGTCACTATCTGTGTAGCCTTTCAATCTAAGTTCTGCAGCCTTGCTAAACAAGATACCATGATTTAGAGTACCTTTAATGTATCTCAGTACTCGTTTTGCAGCTTGAAAATGTTGTACATTGCAGCAGTGCATGAATCTAGAAAGTAGACTTACAGCAAACATGATGTCTGGTCTCGTTGCAGTCAAGTATAGAAGACAACCAATTAAGCTTCTGTAGGTAGTTTCACAGACTTCTTCATGACCCTCATGGCTTGATAGTTTCAACCCAGTTACAATAGGTGTAGGAGTTGGCTTGCAGTTCAGCATTGAAAACTTTTTCAACACCTTCAAGGCAAATGATTCCTGTTTCAAGAAGATGCCTTCTTGTGTTTGGCTTACTTCCATTCCTAGGAAGTATGTCATCAGCCCCAGGTCAGTCATTTCGAACATTTGCATCATCTTTGTCTTAAATTCTGCCAAATCAACTTTATCTCCTCCTGCCACCAATAGGTCATCAACATAAAATGACACCACAAGCTGAGTTTCAGTTTTATTCTTCTTGAAATACAACGTTGGCTCACTAGCACTTCTCTCAAACTTCAAACTAAGCAGATAAGAGTCAATTCTAGCATACCATGCTCTGGGTGCTTGTTTTAGGCCATATAAGGCCTTTCTTAGTTTGTAAACCAAGTCTTCCTTGCCAGGTACTTCAAATCCCTCTGGTTGCTCGACATAAATTTCCTCTTCAAGGATTCCATTTAGAAAGGTCGATTTCACATCTAGTTGATAGACATTCCACTGCATATGAGTAGCCAATCCAACAATTAGCCTAATCGTATCCAATCTGGAAACAGAAGCATATGTTTCAAAGTAATCCAGTCCATATTTTTGACTGAATCCTTTTACCACAAGTCTAGCCTTTAGTTTATTCAGACTTCTATCAGCATTCTGCTTGGCCTTGTAGACCCATTTTACTCCAATAATCTTCCTGTTAGCAGGCTTCTCAACCAGCTTCCAAGTCTGGTTCTTCTCGATCATGGCAATTTCATATGCCATTGCCTGTTTCCAGCCTTCATGCTTCACAGCCTCTTCAAAACAGGTTGGCTCTACTAAGGCTAAATGTGCCCTTTCATAAATTTCAGCCAAGGATCTGGTACCTCTAATTGGCACATCATCAAAGTCCATATCAGGACTATTTTCTTCTGACTCTGTTTGATCAACCACAAGTTCTTCAGAGACAGCTTCAGGTTCATTCTTGTCCCAATTCCAACAAGCCTTCTCATCAAACACTACATCTTTGCTCACTTGGATTTTGTTGGTTAAAGGATCCAGGATCCTATAACCCTTTTTTACCATACTATACCCGGTTAAAATACCAGGAACAGCCCTTTTGGACAACTTGTCCCTCTTAACAGCTGGTACTTGGCTGTAACATAGGTAACCAAAGACTTTCATATGAGCCAATGATGGCTTGAACCCGAACCAGGCTTCAAAAGGTGTCTTGTGAGCAAGTGCTTTGGTTGGAAGCCTATTCTGAATGTAGATAGCAGTGTTGACAGCTTCAGCCCACATGGTCTTGGGCAAATGCTTCTCAAACAATAAACATCTGGCCATATCCATCAAGCTCCTGTTTTTCCTTTCACTAACTCCATTTTGTTGGGGTGTGTAGACATTTGTTAGCTAGTGTTTGATACCAGCGTCTTTGCACAAAGCTTGGAACTGAGCTAAAGTGTATTCAGTTCCATTATCTGACCTAATGGTCTTTATCTTGCAGCCTGTTTTTGTTTCCACTGCAGCTTTGAACTTTATAAACACTTGAGCAACCTCAGACTTATGCTTCAAAAAATAAACCCAGCAGTATCTGGTATAGTCATCAATAAAGAGAATAAAGTACCTGTTACCACTTAGTGATTCTGTCCTCATGGGGCCACAAACATCACTGTGCACCAGTTCCAACTTGCTTGTAGCTCTCCAGGTTGTGTTTGTAAGAAATGGAAGCCTGGCTTGCTTTCCCATCTGACAGACTTCACAAACATTGTGACACCCCTAATTTGACCCTAGTCGAAAAGTGGTTTCAGGACCACAAAATCGAGTCATAAAAATAATTAGCCGTCATATTTTATGACTATTATATGTGAATACGAATGTGTGAAAGTTTTAAGCTCTGATTTAGTAAATTGCATGTGAATTTAGTCAATAGGACTTATGTGTGACACTTTTGAAATGTGATAGGTCAAAACATAAGGATCTATTAGTGCATGAAATAAAAAGGGTGGACTTGCATGTCAATTTCCCCCCTAATTAGTAGTAGCCGGCCATGAGCATGAGAGTGGACAAAATGTTATGGGGTGAAACATGTTGGAAACATGTTGTGTTAGTGTGTTATGGGAGAAAGAAAATAATAAAAGTTAATGAAATAAATGAAAAAAACATGTTTGAGGTGAAAATAACAAGGCCATTTTCTTCTTCTTCTTGCCGTGAGTTGAGAAAGAAAATAGAAACCTTTGAGCTTAGGGCATTCGGCAAAAGAAGGCTTCAAATAAGGTAAGGTTCATGTTATTTTCTTTGAAAAGTTGTGAATTTTGGTTGGTTTTGAAGCTTGCAACAAGACCCATGTGAAAATTTTTGTATTCATGAAACATGTAGCAATCGGTCATGAGCTTAATGGGGTATATTTTGTATGTTTGATGATTTTGGGAGGATAATTGATTCTAGTTGAGTATGAACAAACTAAATGTGCTTGATGGCTCAAATGAGCTTGGAAAGTTGGCCAATGTTGTTTAAGTTCATGAATTAGGGCATAATTTCATTCGGCCATGGAAATTGAGCATGGAAAAAAAATCTGGTGTGGGATATATGAAGCTGAAAATTTAGTTTGAAGTGTGGTAATTGTGTTAAAGATGAACATTAAACCTTAAAGCATGATTTAGTTTAACCAAGGGAGAACTTGTATATTTGTATGAGGGCATGTTTGAACGTGTATTGATAATTGATTTTGAAGGTTCGGCTTTATGCCTTGATAGTTGGTTTGAAGTATATGATGCCTTGGTATAAATATATGTGCATTCGGTTACCTTCATAACATGCATTTAAAGTGTCCTTTGGATGCAATTGCTTATGCACTTGAGGGGATATGAGTTAATTTTCTTTATGGCAAATTTGGATAAGAAGCTAACTAATAATATGCTAAGGTAGTCATGTGGATAATCGGCTTTGTGAATATTATTAAAGGTGTAATTAGTTATATGCATAGGTCATCGGAAAAATTGACCACATAACTAGTATATGTATATAAGGCGACATGGTGATACCTAGGTAAATGTATTTGGGATGGTTTTTATGAAATACCGAATGTGTGCAGATGTATCGAGGTGTTGCCTTATGTATGAGTTTCATTGAGAAGATTTACCTTGTTGTTTTTAATGATATAACAAGGTGATTAAAATAGTTTAAATTTTGTTAATTAAGCTCAAGAGCATAGAGGGGCAATTTTGGATAAAGAGAAAGTAAACGAATAGCCGTGGATATCTAGTCGTCGACCACTTCCGAGGTAAGTTTTAAGTGATTAAACGTTGAGTAAATTCAATCATAATAGGACATAATGAGTTGATTTAATAAGATATGATGTGGCCATGATATGTCTTAAACTCAAATGGTAAGTTCATATGTGTTCGGACTTGGAAAGTTAAGAGCAAATTGTAATAATTTGCTTTGGACAGCAGCAGTAACGTGATTTTAGAAAATCACTATAAATTGTTGGTGTGGAATTATAGGCTGAATAAAATATGTAATCAAGGCTTAATTAGTCTAGTTTCTTATAAAAGAGACCTTGTGAGCAAACAAATTTCCTATAAAGAGATATTTAAAGTTGTGTGAGACGGTGTCAGAATGACTCCGAAATCTCCTGTTCTGTTTTTAGAAAATCATTATAAATTGTACAAAAATGGTTATAAGATAAAATATATATGCTTAGACTCCTTAATGAGTCTAGTTTCAAATGAAATCAAATACAACACATTTTGAATTCTGTAAAATGAGAAATTTGATTCGTAGTGAAGAGTGGTCAGATTAGTCAAACAGTGAAACAGGGGAAACTTTAAGAAAAATCTGGTATTGATTGGCCAAACCTAAAATTTTGTAAATTTTATGGATGGAAGATATACGAGTCTATATTCAGGAAAAATTAACGCAAGTGATTTGGAGTTTTGTAGCTCCGGTTATAAATAATTTAGTGACCATTGCTCAGGAAAACAGCTCGTAGTGAATATGTGATTTTGTTGTAAACATGGATAAAACTTGTTTTAGTTGCTCATAAGCTATTGATTAAACCCATACTTGAATTCTAAATCTTGATATTGTAAGCTTATGAGTATTCGAACATGAAATGATAGTATGGCGTAAAATTGAATTATTCATTGGAAAGTGATGGATGTAGATTCGGCCAAGACCAAGTCTGTACATGATAGTATATGTGGTATGTGAAGTATATTTGAATAAATGTGAAAGTGTATATATATGTGATAAGGCCTAATGGCCAATGTGATGAATGTGAAAGTGTATATATATGTGATAAGGCCTAATGGCCGATGTGATGAATGTGAAAGTGTATATATATGTGATAAGGCCTAATGGCCGATGTGATGAATGTGAAAGTGTATATATGTGATAAGGCCGAATGGCCAATGTGATGAATGTGAAAGTGTATATATATGTGATAAGGCTGAATGGCCAATGTGATGAATGTGAAAGTGTATATATATGTGATAAGGCCTAATGGCCGATGTGATGAATGTGAAAGTGTATATATATGTGATAAGGCCGAATGGCCGATGTGATGAATGTGAAAGTGTATATATATGTGATAAGGCCTAATGGCCGATGTGATGAATGTGAAAGTGTATATATGTGATAAGGCCTAATGGCCGATGTGATGAATGTGAAAGTGTATATATGTGATAAGGCCTAATGGCCGATGTGATGAATGTGAAAGTGTATATATGTGACAGGGCCGAGTGGCCAACGTGATGGATGTGAAAGTGTATAAATGTGATAAGTCCCGAAGGGAAATTGTGTCAGTACTATATCCGGGTTAAAACCCCGCAGGCTTTATGCGAGAATATTATCCTGATTAATGTCCGTAGGCTTCGTGCTCGTACTATATCTGAGCTTTAAAGACCCGACGGCTAAATGCTAGGATTCAAGTAAGACTTTGATATTGAGTATCTGCATTAAGTTACCATCAAATAAGTATTATGTATTCAAGATGTTCAGGTACGTATTACTTACTCATCGGTGGAGTGATTTCGAGGTGAATTATCAGTATCAAAGAGGTAGGTAAATGTGATTAATATTATAACTCCAAATGTGAGAATGTGCTTTGGAAATATTTGACCATCTAGGTCATTATTATTCGAAAGTATATATGTGGCAGCCAAGTGTTGCGTTTAATGATATTATAGATCGAGATGAAGCTCTAGATTAACTTCATCGAACAGTTGAAATGAATGACCAATAATAGTGATTGAGAACACTTTGTCTTGCTTAAAACTTACTAAGCATTAAATGCTTACTCCGTTCTTTGAATCTCTATTTTATAGATTTTGGTTCGTCAGCTATCGGACTCGGGATTATTGAAGTCGAAGTCGCCCACACTATCAAAGCCCTTTTGGTACACTTTTGGTTGAACTCTGAAAATGGCATGTATAGGACTACCCTTTTTGTAGTGGGTCATGGACCCTTTGGATTTGTATAATTTTGAATAGCCATGCGAAAATGGCTTATATATGTTTGAGCATAATGTTATAATCATTTGGTATGGATATGGTTATTGAGAGGTGTGGATATGCTTAACAAGGATTGGCCATGGGAATGGTTAATCACTATCATAATTTGTGCTATTTATGCTAAAAGGGCTAGTTGAATCATGGAAACTATGAAATAGGTAAAGTCTACCTTAAAGGCAGATGCTGACAGCAGCAGTGATGTAGATTTGGAAAATCACTAAACATAGTAGGAATAGAATTAAATAGTGAATAAATTATTTAAATTAACCTTGATTAATCCACTTTCATATGGAAGAAACGAAACGGTCATATGAGTGGTATGTTAAGAGATAATTAGGTTTTCGTGAGACAGGGCCAGAACGGTTTTTGGATTCCCTGTTCCGACTTTGGAAATTCATTATAAATTAACCAGAGATAATTAGGAGTCATTCCATATATGTATAGATTCCTCTCTGAGTCTAGTTTCTATAGAAACAAACGAAATCAGTATTGAAGCCCTGTACAGGGAGATATCCGAATTGTAATGCATGAAGGTCAGTGTAGTCGCACCCTGTAACAGGGGAGACTTTAACTAATAAACTGTACTAATTGGCCTAACCAAAAATTCTAGAAAAAAATATGTAGATGGACATATGAGTCTAGTTTCAGGGAAAAATCACGAAACTGATTTTCGAGTTGTGAAACTCAAGATATGATTTTTAAGGTGACAGTGACACAGTTAGCCAACTGTCTGGAAATTTTTAAAATGGACTGCGATAGTAAGCGAATTTAGTCTGTGAACCCCTCGTGTCCGACTCCGGAAACGGTCTCGGGTACGGGGTGTTACAAACATCTTCATTCTGAACTGTCTTGGTGAAGTTTTCAACCATTTCCTTACTGACCATCCGAGCCATAGACTTAAAGTTGGCATGACCAAGTCTTTGATGCCAAAGCTTGGATTCTTCTATGAAAGCAACATAGGCACTATCAAGGTCCTTATTCCAGTCCACAATAAAACTCTTGTCGGACATGGCCACTGTCATGAGTATGGACCCTTTTTGGTCACTGATTTGGCACTCCTTTCCTCTAAAGACCACTGTATATCCTTTTTCCAGCAACTGAGCTATGCTCAACAAATTTCTATCAATTTCAGGTACAAACAGTACATTTGGGATGAGTTTGTTACCTGATGGAGTGCATATTATCACATCATCTATGCCTTCTGCCTGAATACAGTGTCCATCTCTAATTTTTACTCTAGTCTTACAGCTTCTATCTAGAGTTTTGAAGATAGTTACATCTGGTGACATGTGGTTGGTGCAGCCACTGTCAAGGAGCCATCCCTTTTTAACCTTGCATTTTGCAGCTAAACATGAGACTGCAAACACTTGTTCTTCACTGTCACTGCCTTGTTCAGCTACTCGAGCCTCAGCAGCCTTATGTTGTGGTTGATTCTGGGCAAGTTTTTCTTTTTCTTTGCAAACCCTTTCAACATGGCCTCTTTTCTTGCAATGTTGACATATGGCATCTGGTCTGAACCAGCATCTGGCCTCTGGATGACCGGGCCTTTTGCAGTGTCTGCATGGTCTGTCCCATTTTTTTGAGGCATCAGCTTTGGATTTATCCCTCCAGTTTTTCTTGCCTTTGTAGGCAGCATTACTCGAGCTAGGCTTGCTCTTGGCCTGAAATGCACCCTCCTGGTGCTCATCGATCCTGCTGGCTCTTCTCTGTTCCTGAGCATAAAGAGCATTGATAAGCTCAGTCAGGGAGATCCTTGTCAAGTCTCTCGAGTCCTCTAAGGAGGATATCTTTGCCTCATATCTCTTTGGTAAAGTAGAGAGAACCTTCTCAATTATCCTTACTTCATCAAACTGCTCACCAAGGAGCCTTATACTGTTTACAACAGCCATTATCCTGTCAGAATATTGTTTGACAGTTTCCTCTTCTTTCATTTTCAGATTCTCGAAATCCCTTCTCAGATTTAGAAGCTGCTGCTGCCTAGTTCTTTCAGTGCCTTGGAACTCCTCCTTAAGCTTGTCCCAAGCCTGCTTCGGGGTCTCACAGGTCATGATCTTGGTGAAGATCACATCAGAAACACAGTTCTGAATACAGGACATGGCCTTGTGCCTTTTAGTCCTCTCATCTGCATGCTGACGAATCTGAGCCACAGTGGGGTTGGGCCTCAGTGGAGCTGGCTCGATGTCTGTGTTAACAACTTCCCACAGATCAAAGGCCTGCAGGTAAGTCCTCATCTTAACCTGCCATATGTGGAACCCTTCACCATTAAAGACTGGTGGTGCAGCAGGAGAAAAGCCTGATGAAGCCATTTAATTTTCAACAACAGGTCCTCTAAGATGAAAGCTCTGATACCAATTGTTGGAGTTTGAGAGTACTTTAACCGGGTAAAGTAAGAGTTGCAAACAGAGCACCAGCAGCAACTTAATATACCCGTGTAAAGAATGAAGGAAAAAATACTTCAAGTTCAAGCTTTAAGAGCAGAAATTAGAAGGAAAACAAGAACAGAACAAAAGCAAAGAAAGAAGGAGCATGAAGAATAGTTGAGAGTATTGATGAAAAAAGAATTGTATTTTTTCATACCTCCATCATAGGCAGACTGCCATTACATATATCAAAAAAAAACTTACAAGTCAAATTTCTACCTAAACATACACCTATTTCCACTAAGCTTTCCAAATAACAAAAAACTTAACTTGTACATTAACACAAAGCTGGTTAACAGCTCCATCAACATCAAATTACATCAATCAAAAAGCTTATAGCAAACTAGACTTCAAAATGAACAAAATATTAGTTCAAATCTAACAGCAACACAAAACCAAGGTTGCTGCATGTTTGTCACGAGCTTGCATGGCCAGCTTCCAGCTGCACTTGCTTCATACCAACTGCATGGAGATCAGCTTCAACAATTCAGTATATTGTTGGCCCTCGTCTATGCACCGGAAAGATTAGAAGAAAAATCTGGCGACCTAATAATTGTGCCATCAACAAACCCCCCAAGCTTGTTTTTGGCAGACAATTCCATAATCATAGATGTTTTCCAATGTCATCGGTAAGTGGTTGAGAAACTAAAACCAAACTTCGGTTATCCGATTGATGAAGATAGAATGCATTGCCATTGAAGAACGCCATATCAGCTTGCAAATCGGTTACAGCTTTAGAGAAAAGGAATCCATTGATGTTTGGTTGGCAGGAAAGTGGTCGAGAAAATGTGAGAATGAAAGAAATGAGAGAAAATTCATGCTCTTATACCATGTTGGAGTAGAAGAAGTCTATTTTTCATTGAAATCAAAAAATATAAAATATACGAAATAATAAGGGCGGTTTATTATAGGGACTTCTGGCAAGAAAATACTTGGGAATATCAACATAGAGATGGATGAAAAGCGTCTGAATGGGGACATATTTAAATAATGTTTTTAGAACACAAGTTACTCAGAGTTAGGGTAAGTGTCGGATACAATTACATATCTGAAAATTCTCTAAGTTTTTTCATATATTTGAATAATCGTACCACTATTAATATATGTGGTATATCGGTGTCGCAGATTTATACTTGATGAGAAATGAAAAGTCCAAAACAATTACAAGCAATTAAAGACAACGATCAGGCTGTGAATTCACTTGCTATGAAAGTTAAAATTGCCTGCAAATACCTGGTGTGGGTTGCAATATTTGACTAATGAAATGAACTATTATCATGTCAATTAGATTTATATATAGATAAAGAAACCAATGTATTGAAAATTGAAAACCAGTGGCATAAGGTTAGCTTGTCTTCTCATATTTTATTGTTGGAACATAATTGTTAAGACAAATCGAGTTCCATGAAAACTGAAACTGAAATAAGAAAGGGCAGCAAAAGCCGCCACCATTGCATTAATACACTAGAGAGTGATACATACAAATAAGATTTAAAGTCAAAGATACATCACTCTTACTTCACTAATGTGAAGAAGGGACGTTTGTAGGGCTAATTTATTGACATAATCTATATATAATAAAGGAAAATCTGGTTGAATATTGTTGGCTTAATCTTTGTAAGGAGCCTACTGAAGAGAGGGTTGAAGTAAGCTTTGATGCCTTTTTATTAGATCAACAAAAGATGGTTGACAGAAGCCTTCAAGGAGGAAGAGACGAGCGATTTGTTTGTTCATTGCTTCTGTAAGATGAAGTCCATCCCAGTGGATGTAAGCATTCGGGTTACTACAAGTGTTGGTGCCATCCATGCCACATAGATTGTTCAAGTTGAAGTTAAGTCCACCTCCAACGCCGCAACATGCATCGGACCCATCTGAAAAGCCAAACTCAGTGAGGTTTCCCATGACTGTCTTGAATGCGTTGAAATAATCAGCATATGCAATTGTAGCATTGGGATAGTTTCTACGAAATTCTTCTAATGTCTTCTGTAAGAGGTCATTGTGAGCCATTATTGCTTTGTTGATAACTGCAGAACAACCCATTTCATCCTTGGCAAAGTGGGGAGTCAATAATTTTGCTAATGGCCAACACCCTAGTGGCGGTAGTCCTTGAACCACGATGAACCTTGCGCCACTATCCAACACCGTCTGCAACATAGTTTCCAAGTTTATATTTAAAGCATTTTTCTTTACAATTGTATAATGTGTCATGTTAAACCTGATAATATCTTACACAGTATAAGTATGTACCGTGAGGATTTTGGAGATTTGACCGAGAGTTATATCTGTAAGCCAACGCAAGGAAATAGAAGACCCTATAACACGAGCAAAGTCATCTGCACCCATTTGCCCAAGCCAAATGAGGTTGTTTCCCATTTGTTCCTTGCATTGTTCGATTGTTTCCCCATTGCAGGCTTTTTTTGTGACGAACTGGTTGAACCATTCTATTTGAGTTTGGAAACCTAATGGAGTGCCTTGCCACAACAAGTTATTGGTGATTTTATGATTAGTAAAAAAATCACCTGAAAGAGATGTCGAACCTCCCACTGCAAAGTTCACTCCACAGTCTTCATTGATACTAGAGTTTTTGGAAGCCACTTCAAATGGTGGCAACAGGGATATGTTGAGAGAATCACAAAGGAAATCAATAACCAAGCGGCCATTACTTGATCTACCCTCAAAATGGAGGTTTGAATCTATTGTTTGAAAAAAGCTTGATAAGAATGCACTCGCGAAGTCTTTCAAAATGCCTAATGATTGAGCATTTCCTGTGTCTGTATATGAGTCCCCAAAAGCAAAAACTTTGGAAAAAGTACCACTAAACTGGTTTTCAAGACTAGAACTCTTAGAAGAGCCAGAACCCATGGAAATATCAGAACTTGAAGAAATGCCCAAGTTTGTAGAACCAGGAGCATCATAAGAATTGGTGCCTCTAAAAGAGCCCGAAGTTTTAGAACCAAAATTATTGCTTGTGGAAGAGTCTGAATCTGTATGACCAGAAGATGTAGTACTACTAGTCATAGGAGAACCGTAATATGTGGAAGGGCTCGAAGTAGAACCTGAAGTCACATGACCATTATTCTTAGAAGAACTAGTGCTTTTGGAGGAACTTGATGTTTTAGAACCAAAATCACTACTTGTGGAAGAGTGACCAGAGGTTGTGAAAGAACCAGTGTGTTTGGAAGAACCTGTGTGTGTAGAAGAGCCAGATTTTGTATGAGTAGAAGTCGTGTGACTATTACTGTTATGAGAAGTAGAACCTAAAGAGTGGCTCGAAATAGAACCAGTAGTTGTATGGCCACCAATCGTAGCAGCACCAGTGTTTGTGGAAGAGCCCGAAATTTTAGAACCAGAGGTTGTGAAAGAACCTGTGTGTTTAGAGGAACTTGTGTGTGTAGAAGAGCCAGATTTTGTATGAGCAGATGTCGTGTGACTATTAGTCTTATGAGAACTAGAACCTGAAGAGTGGCTCGAAATAGAACCAGTAGTTGTATGGCCATCAGTTGTAGCAGAACCAGTGTGATTGGAAGAGTCGGTAGGTGTGCAAGTGCAAGAGCAAGATTTTGCAGGAGCAGAAGTGTCGTGACTATTAGTCTTATGAGAACTAGAACCTGAAGAGTGGCTTGAAATAGAACTAGTAGTTTTATGGGCATCAATCATAGCAGGACCAGTAGTTGCATGGCCATTAGTCGTAGTAGAACCAGGGCTTGTGGAAGAGCTTGAAGTTTTGGAACCAGATGTTGTGAAAGAACCAGTGTGTTTGGAAGAACCTGTGTGTGTAGAAGAGCCTGATTTTGTATGACCAAAACTCATGTGACTATTAGTCTTATGAGAACTAGAACCTGAAGAGTGGCTCAAAATAGAACCAGTAGTTGTATTGCCATCAGTCGTAGCGGAACCAGTGTTAGTAGAAGAGCCTGAAGTTTTGGAACCAGATGTTGTCAAAGAACCAGCGTGATTGGAAGAACCGGTGTGTGTGGAAGAACTAGATTTTGTATGACTAGAAGTCATGTGACTATTAGTCTTACGAGAACTAGAACCTGAAGAGGCACTCAAAGTAGAACCGGTAGTTGTATGGCCATCAGTCGAAGTAGAACCAATGTTTGTGGAAGAGCTTGAAGTTTTGGAACCAAAACTATTGCTAGTGGAAGAGTGGCCAGAAGTTGTAGAAGAACCAGTTTGTTTAGAATAGCCCGAGTTTGAATGATTAGAAGCCATATGACTATTACTCTCAGGAGAACCTATATTTGTAGAAAGGCTTGAAGAAGAACCGAAAGGCGTAGAAGAACTAGTGTTCAAGGAAGAGCCTGAATTTTTAGAACCAACATCATTGCTTGTTGAAGTGTCACTAGAAGTAAAAAAAGAATTGGTGTGTGCGGACAAGCCTAAATGTGTATGATGAGAAGTTATAGGGTTATTAGTATGATAAGAACTAGTACCTGTGGAAGGACTCGAAGTAGAACTAAAATTCATATGACCATTATTTTCAGAAGAATCGGTGTTTGTGGAAGAGCCTGAAGTTTTAAAGCCGGACTCATTGCTTGTGGTAGAGTGACTAGAAGTTGAAGAACCAATGCCAACTGAAGAGCCTAAATTTGCAGAAGAAATAGTACTTTCAGAAGGGCTTGGAGTATGACCAGAAGTGGTAGGTCCATTAGCCATAGATGAACTAGTACTTGTGGAAGAACCTGGAGTTTTAAAACTAGAACTATGACTTGCGGAAGAGTGACCAGAAGCTGTAAACAAACCAGAGTGAGCGACATTGCTTGAACTTGTATGACCAAATCCCTTATGGCTATTAGTTTTGAAATAACTAACGCCTGTGGAAGGGCTCGAAGGAGGAGTAAAAGCTGTAGGACCATTTGTTATTGAAGTACTAGTGCCTGTGAAAGCATCCGTATCTTTAGTACTAGTTGCTTTAGAATTACAAGAATGTGAAAAAGAACAAGTAGACAAGTAAAAACCCACAAATTTATTATAAAATATGTAAAAGCATGTTAAATAAATAAAGTAATACAAAAAAGACAGAAAATTTGAACCTGAAGGGTTACTTGTAGAAGACTTAGATCCGTCAGAACCTAATAAAAAGTCAACATTCATATAATGGTTAAAAACCTTAGAATCTTTATAACATTATTAAGAACTCAACATCATAAAATAACCATAAATAGTTGAACTAGATGACGATCTTGAACTTTTAGCAGGTCCAGCACCTGTGGAAGGGCTCGTAGGAATAAAAGTCGTAGAACCATTAGTCGTTGAAGCATTGGTACCCATGGAAGCACTTTCATTTTTAGTACTTGAAGCCTTGGAATTACCAGAAACTGATAAAGAATAGATAGATATGTCACGACACACAAAATTTCTAGAACATTATTATAAAGTCTATATAAGCATGTTAAATGGATGAAATAAAAGAAAATGATATGGAATCCAAACCTGAAGAGTCATTCGTAGAAGACTTAGATCCTTCAGAACCTAATAAAAAGTCAAAAGTCATATAAATGTTAAAAAATTTAGAATCATTATAACCTTATAAAAAACCCAACACATAAAATAACCAAAAATAGTTGAACCTAATGAGGAGCCTGAAGCTTTAAAACTAGAACCATGACTTGCGGAAGAGCGACCAAAAGCTGTAAACGAACTAAAGTGAGCAAAATTGCTTGAACTTGTATAACCAAATCCCTTATGGCTATTAGTTGTGAAAGAACTAACACCTGTGGAAGGGCTTGAAGAAGGAGTAGAAGCTGTAGGACCATTTGTCACTGAAGTACTAGTGCCTGTGGAAGCATCTATATCTTTAGTACTAGTTTCTTTAGAATTACAAGAATGTGAAAAAGAACAAGTATACAAGTAAAAACTCACAAAATTATTATAAAATATGTAAAAGCATGTTAAATAGATAAAATAATACAAAAAAGATAGAAAATTTAAACCTGAAGGGTTACTTATTGAAGACATAGATCCGTCAGAACCTAATAAAAAGTCAACATTCAATAATGGTTAAAAACCTTAAAATCATTATAACATTATTAAGAACTCAACATCATAAAATAACCATAAATAGTTGAACTAGATGACAATCATGAAGTTTTAGCATGTTCAGCACCTGTGGAAGGGTTCGTAGGAATAAAAGTCGTAGAACCATTAGTCGCTGAAGCATTGGAACCCATGGAAGCACTTTCATTTTTAGTACTTGAAGCCTTTGAATTACCAGAAACTGATAAAGAATAGATAGATATATCAAGACCCACAAAATTTCTAAAACTTGATCATAAAGTATGAATAAGCATGTCAAATGGATGAAATAATAGAAAATGATAGGGAATCCAAACCCGAGGAGTCACTTGTAGCGGTCTTAGACCCTTCAGAACCTAATAAAAATTTAAAAGTCATATATATGTTAAAAACATTAGAATTGCTGTAACCTTAAATAAAAAACCCCCAACATCATAAAATAACCAAAAATAGTTGAACCTGATGAGGAGCCTAAAGCTTTAAAACCAGAACTATGACTTGCGGAAGAGTGACCAGAAGCTGTAAACGAACCAGAGTGAGCAAAATTGCTTGAACTTGTATGACCAGATCCCTTATGGCTATTAGTTATGAAAGAATTAACGCCTGTGGAAGGGCTAGAAGAAGGAGTAGAAGCTGTAGGACCATTTGTCACTGTTGTACTAGCGCCTGTGAAAGCACCCATATCTTTAGTGCTAGTTGCTTTAGAATTATAAGAATGTGAAAAAGAACAACTAGACAAGTCAAAACCCACAAAATTATTATAAAATATGTAAAAGCATGTTAAATAGATAAAACAATACAAAAAAAGATAGAAAATTTAAACCTGAAGGGTTACTTGTAGAAGACTTAGGTCCGTCAGAACCTAATAAAAAGTCAACATTCATATAATGGTTAAAAACCTTAGAATCTTTATAACATTATTAAGAACTCAACATCATAAAATAACCATAAATAGTTGAACTAGTTGACGATCTTGAAGTTTTAGCAGGTCCAGCACCTGGGGAAGGGCTCGTAGGAATAAAAGTCGTAGAACCATTAGTCGCTGAAGCATTGGTACCAGTGGAAGCACTTTCATTTTTAGCACTTGAAGCCTTAGAATTACCAGAAACTAATAAAGAATAGATAGATATGTCAAGACCCACAAAATTTATAAAACTTGATTATAAAGTATGTATAAGCATGTCAAATGAGTGAAATAATAGAAAATGATAGGGAATCCAAACCTGAAAAGTCACTTGTAGAAGACTTAGATCCTTCAGAACCTAATAAAAAGTCAAAGTCATATAAATGTTAAAATATTTAAAATGGTTATAACCTTATAAAAAACCCAACATCATAAAATAACCAAAAATATTTAAACCTAATGATGAGCTTGATGCTTTAGAATATCCATCACCTTTTGAAGGGCTATGAGGAAGAGTAGAAGTAGTAGAACCATGAGTCACAGAAGAACTAGTGCCTGTGCAAGCACTTGTATTTTTAGTACCAAAAGACTTGGAATTACCACAAACTGAGGTATAAATGTAAAAAACCATAAAATTAATAGAATTTGATTATAGAATATATAAAAGCATTTTAACTAGATGAACTAATGGAAAAAGATAAAGAACCCCAACCTGAAGAGTCACTCATTGAAGACTTATATCGGTTAGAACATAATAATAAAAATAAAACATAATAATAAAAATAAAGTAAAAATTCATTTAAAGGTTAAAAGCTTTAGAATCACTAAATCTTATAAGAGCCAAACATGTTAAAATAGTTAGAAATATTAGAACCTGATAAGGAGCCTGAAGTTTTTGAAGATCCAAAACCTTTTGAATTGTTCAAACTTGATACAGAATCAGACCCAGAACCATGAGCATCATAACTAGATGATGAATTTGAAATGTTAGAAGAGTCAGAACTCTTAGAATTGTTTGAACTTGATAATGACCCTGATCCTAGAAAAGAGTCCGAAGCATTAGAATTAGATGAAGAGTTTGAAAATATTAGAAGAACCAAAGACTTTAAAATTGTTAAATCCTGATAAAGATCTTGAACCTGTGGTAGAGTCGGCAGAACCAGATTGTGAAGTTTGAGAAGAATCAGAACTTTGAGAATTATCAGAACCAAATCCTTTGGAAGAGCTAGAAGCATCAAGGTCGGATGAAGAGCCAGAAGTTTCGGAACTCTTAGAATTGTTAGAACCTGTCAAAGAAGCTGACCCACTGTAACAACCAGAAGCATTAAAATTAAACGAAGAGTTTGAATTCTTAGCAGAATCAAAACCTTTAGAATTGTTAGAATTTGATAAAGAATTCGACCCTGTGGAGGAACCCGATGCACTAAGATTTGATGAAGAGTTTGAAGTTTGAAAAGATCCAGACCCCTTAGAATTGTTAAAACCTGATAAAGAATTGGAGTCTGTAGAAGAGCTAGAAGCACCGGATTTTGATGAAGATTTTGAATCCTTGGAATTGTTAGAACCTAAACTTGTGGAAGAGCCTAAAGCACCAGAACCCAATGTACAATTCAAGTTATTGGAATCCTTAGAATGTTTATAACCATGTTAAGTATTTGAACGTAGAGACATACCTGAAGCATCATGACTTAAAGAAGAGTTTGAAGTCTTAGAATTTTTTGAATTATTCAAACCTGATAAAGAATCAAAGTTTCTAGAATAGTTAGAAGCACAACCATTTAACGTAGAGTTAGAAATTTTAGAAAAGCTAGAACTCTTAGAATTGCTTCAACCTGATAAAGAACTGGAACTTGTAGAAGAACCAGAAGCCCCAGAACTTGATGAAGAGTGAGTTGCACCAGAACCAAAATCCTTAGAATTGCTAGAATCCACAGAAGAGCCAGACCCCTTAAAATAACCCGAATGCTCAAAGGAACCAGAATGTGAAGCTGAACTTGAATGTGACAAAGAGAAGGAGTTGTGACCTGTAGCACCACCATGATTTATAGAACTGGAATGTGATGACAAGCCAGAAGCCTTAGAATCACTAGAACCTGACAAAGAACCAGAACTTGTAGAGGAACCAGAAGCCTCATGTTCTAAAGAAGACTTAGAAGCCGTAGTAGGACTAGAATCCTTAGAATTGTTCAAACCAGAATTTGTGGATAAGTTAGCAGTAGTAGAACCAGAATGCTTAAAAGAACCAGAATGTGAAGATGAACTAGAATTTGAGGATGAGCCCGAAGCCTTATAATTTCTAGAACCTGATAAAGAACCAGAACTTGTAGAGGAATTAGAAGCCTTATAGTTTAATGAAGACTGAGAAGCCGTAGTAGAATTAGAACCCTTAGAACTGTTAGAACCTAAGTTTGTGGAGGAGTTACCAGCAATAGGACCAAAGTGATTAAAAGAACCAGAATGTGAAGATGAAATAGAATTTGAGGATGACCCGGAAGCCTTATAATTGCTAGAACCTGATAAAGAACCAGAACTTGAAGAGGAATTAGAAGCCCCATGATTTAATGTAGACTGAGAAGCCACAGTAGGAGCAGAATCATTAGAATTGTTGGAACCTATGTTTGTGGAAGAGTTAGAAGCACCAGAACCAGAATGCTTAAAAGAACTGGAGTCTGAAGATGAGCCAAAAGCCTTAGAACTATTAGAACCTGATAAAGAATCAGAACTTATGGAGGAACTAGAAGCCCCATGATTTAATGAAGACTGAGAAGCTGTTGTAGAATAAGAATCCTTAGAATGGTTAGAACCTGAGTTTTTGGATGAGTTAGCAGCACTAGAACCAGAATGTGAAGATGAACTGGAATTTTTGGATAAGCCTGAAGCCTTATAATTGCTAGTACCTGATAGAGAACTAGAACTTGCAGAGGAACTAGAAGCCTTATGATTTAATGAAGACTGAGAAGTTGTAGTAGAATCAGTATCCTTAGAATTGTCAGAACCCAAGTTTGTGGATGAGTTAGTAGCACTAGAACCGGAATGTGGAGATAAACTAGATTTTGAGGATGATCCAGAAGTTGAACTTGAATGTGATAAAGAGGAAGAACCATGACTTGTAGAACCATCATGATTTAGAGAATTGGAATGTGATGATGAACTAGAAACTTTATTAGAAGCCCCTTGACCCAATGAAGAGTGAGAAGCCGCATCAGAACTAGAATCCTTAGAATTGTTGGAACCCGAGTTTGTAGAAGATCTAGAAGAACCAGAATTTGAATGCTTAAAAGAACTTGAATGTGAAGAAGAACTAGAATGTGAATATGAACTGGAATATGAAGATGAGCCTGAAGCTGAAACTGAATGCGATAAAGAGGAAGAGCCATGACCCGTAGCACCACCATGTTTTTCAAAACTTGAATGTGCTGATAAGCCAGAAGCCTTAGACTTGCTAGAACCTAAACTTGAAGAAGAACCAGAAGCAGTAGCAGAACTAGAATCTTTAGAATTGTTAGATCTTGAGCTTTTGGAAGAGTTAGATGTAGTAGAACCTAATGCAGAGTTAAAAGTCTTAGAAGAGTTAGAACCCATTGAATTGATGGAACCTGATAAAGAACTAGAGTTGCCAGACTTAGTTTTAGATGAGTCAGAACCCTTAGAATTGCTAAAATTATCTCCAGAACCTAATGAAGAGTGACTAGTCATAGCAGAACTAGAATCCTTAGGCTTGTTAGAATCTTCGAATGAGCTAGAACCCTTCCAAGAACCAGAATGTGAAGATGAACTAGAATGTGACAATGAGCTAGAAGATTTGGAATGGCTAGAACCTGATAAAGAACTAGAAGTTGCAGAGGATCTAGAATCCCCATGACCTAAACTAGAATCCTTAGAATTGTTAGAATCTCCGAATGAGCTAGAACCCTTCCAAGAACCAGAATGTGAAGATGAACTAGAATGTGACAATGAGTTAGAAGATTTAGAATGGCTAGAACCCGATAAAGAACTAGAAGTTGTAGAGGAACTAGAATCCCCATGACCTAAACCGGAGTCTTTAGAATTATTAGAATCTATGGGAGAGCTAAAACCTTTAAATGAACCTGAACTCTTAAAAGATCCAGAATGTGAAGATGAACTAGAATGTGAAGATGAGCCAGAAGCTGAACTTGAATGTGAAATAGAGGAAGAGCCATGACCCGAAGCATCACCATGATTTTCAGAGCTCTTTAAAGAGTGCGAACTCTTAAATGAGTGGGAGGCATGGGAAGAACTTGAATGCTTAAAAGAGCCAGAACTTGAAAATGAACTAGAACCCAAGCTTACTGGAAGGGGGTGAAGGTTGGTTGAATCTTGATCAATCTCTGTGAAATGTGCATATGGAAATGAAAATGATAAGAAGAGAACAATAGATAAAACATGAAAAAAATGCTTTGAAATCATCATTTTGTTTTTATATAATTCAACTGGAGATAATTATTTATTCTTTTTTTTTTGGTTTTTGTTTTTTTGTTTAAGTTTGTGTGTTTTCAGAGATTTATACATTTCCGTCCTTCTTAAGATAGTATATGTGGAAGCGGTCTTGTATGGAGTCTCATTGGTTTTAGGAGAACGTAAATTTCTAACTGTTAATAGGAGTTTATGGTTTAGCGATCTTTATTTTTGGTTTTTCCTTTGAATGATCATAAATATTTCTCATTTTTTTAATGTTGGACGCTAAGTGATTAGCCTTTATTTATCAAATAATCATTTTTAGTATAAAAATTTATTTTTCTAAAAGAGTTAATTGCAATCCACATTCCTTATCAACTTCGTTCTAAATTCGTCTTCAAATTTAAAAGTATCTAATTACATCTCTAAACTATCAAAGTTATATCAATTAAGTCTTTCCATTACTAAAACTATTTAATTTAATTGTAAAATGACACATTGAATATTAGGTGGCATAATTTAAAATTAAAATTAAAATATATATATCACCCCTCAATCGTCCCGACGTACAACACAAATAGTAGTTACTACTAGAGCACTTTCAAACATTAAATCAAAGTTTTCTTCTAAACAAAACACCATTTGGTAACCATATAAAATTTATTTAAGGCAATTCTCAACATTTAAGAAAGAATAAAATAACATTTGAAATCATTTTAGGTCATTAAACACATTTTAGGACCCGTTTAACCCATAAATCAAATGTTTGAGGTTTATCGACTTAAATTGGGGTCTTCCTGATGGAGGTCTGTAAGATTTTATTGTAAATTAAAACTTCAAGGAATTTGAATAAAACCATAGGAACAATATGGAACATTTTGTAGGCTTTAAAATTTTAAAACCATTTAGGAACACTTTTTAGGTGTTCAGAGGTCCCCAGAACCATATATGAACCTTGAAAGGCTTATTGTCCACAAAACATTGCAGTAGTACTGTTAAGACCCTAGGTATTTGTACTAAGGCCTTAGGGGTCTAAACCTAGGTTCTTGTGGTATTATAAGAATCATTTTTGTCAAATGGGGTGCAAAACCTTTGATAAGGGTATCGAACCTTGGGCCCTTATAGTTAAAAATTTGACTGAAAAACACTTAAAATCATATCTAAACATAACCATATCATTTTCATATGTCCCAAAACATTAAAGATCAATATTAAAACTCATTTAAACTCAAAATACGAAGACAAAATACATTAACATGAAGTAATGGGATAGAGTTTGAATAATTACATCAAAATAACTTGAATTTCAACTCAATTTTGTAACTTATAACTCATAGTTCAACTTTGTTGTCAGACACATATACATTTATTTTGATAATCTTTCAACATTATTTTCCATTTTAGAACACATTGTCAATTTATAACCACAACTGCATGTTATTATCAAGATTTTTGTTCAATTAGATCACAGTGAAGACTAAAAAAATGACTCTGATACACGGAAACCATCCCATACAACTAAAAGACACATAAGTGTTAAGTACCATATCACATGTTAACGTTTTAATCAGATTCATTTTATATTACTAATCCTTAAGGCTCAACTTTCCCTTTTAACATTTTAGTCATTTACTTTGGTAGTATATCTTCAAAGCTTTTGTCGAAGGTATCATTATGATTATTTAAACCCAATTTCATTACCCTATTTGGTCTTAGCCTACTAATATATTCACATATGAATTCAATTTTGGCCTTAGATGCAAGATACAAAGCTTCTTCAGTGGCATTTTTGGATTTTAAGATTCAGTGGTGGTGAGCAAAAATGATGATAGTTTCTTTTGTTTTATGTTTTTAACATTTATTATATTATTTTAACTTAATTTAATTAAATTTTCAATTATAAAATTTCAAATAGACCATATACTTATAGGGTAATTTGCAACTTAAAACCCTTAACATTAATTAATTTAGCTTTTTTAAATGATAAAAACCAATACCGACTAACTTTTACTATTTTTATAATTTAAATTTTTTTCTTAATTAACCATCCAATCACTAAAATTTTTGGACCAAACTTTAATTCACCTATATAACTGTTTCGTAAATATTTAAAAATATTCACAAGCTTAATTTACAAAACGAGGTCTTGAAACCTTATTTTTCAAAATTACTTGACTTTTAGTACGCACCACTTTTACCTTGGCTAACTAACCAATTAATAAAATCTATTGAATCAAGATTCACTGTATACTATATTTAACTCATAAATATTAATTAAGTATATCTACGACTCACTCATTGAAATTTGTGGTCTCGAAACTATTATTTCCGTCAGCATTGAAAAAAGGGCTATTACAAAAACAATTTTCCTAAAACTTTCAAAATAACGATTTACATCTCTTATTGCTTCAGCCGCAACTCTTGTCGCATCTCTGGTTTGCAACGAAAAGTTCTAAACTCTAAGATCTTTCATTTCCTTGAACCCTTGTAAAGAAAAACAAACATGGTTAGTAGCTACAGAATCAATGACCCAGTGGTCTATTGAATCTTCCACTAACGAAGTTTTGATCATTATTATATATTTATCCTTTGTGGGTAGTAGATTTGCAATTAGCCTTGAAGTGTCTTTTCTTACTACAGAAGAAACAGTTAGACTTTGATAAGTCTTTTGGCTTCCTAGTTTTCTTTTTATCCTCTTTTTGTGGCTTAAAGGACTTAGCTTTATTTCTCTTAGTTTGTTTTTCCCTTCCATTAAGAGAAAGAGGAAACTACTAAGTTAGATTATGCTTTGCGGATAGGTTGATCGCCATTGAGCACTAACTCATAGAATTGGAATTCCTTTATTAGTTGTGTAAACATCAACTGCTTGTCTCTGAGGTTACATACGACCCTAAAGCTAGCAAAATCATTCAACAAGCTTTTGAACAAAATCTCAATTTGTGTGTTCTGGTCCAGCTTGACCCCATTATCCTCAATCTCGTAAAAGTAGCTCATAAAAGAAATCATATGATATTTGACCGAAGTATCAGATTTGTTTTGGGAATTCATCAAATTAGTTATCATAAATTGCCAAGCCAAAATAGCTTGGCCCATGAACATGTCAATTAGGCCCCTCGATTTAATTCACATTCAATTGAGCTTTTGTCATTAACAAAAAAAAATTAATATTATGGCCCTTCATTATCTATTTTCATCTTTGACCACGTTGATTGCTAAAATAAGCTAACGGACCAATCAAAAGGCAACATGTAGCAACCCTTGATTTAATCATTCATTTTGCTTAGAAATAGAATTATAAAAATCTAAATATTAAAAATATTAAAAATTTATAAAATATTATAAAAATTATAAAAATCACAAACGTAAAAATCTTAATATTTTTCTTTCAATTTAGATATTTGTTTTATTTTCTAAAAGGTTATATGTTTAAAAAGGCCTTAATAAAAAAATTTTAAAAAAAATCAAATAGGATCCTCAATTTCATTTACACTTAATTGAGTCTTTGTTAGTAACAAAAAAAAAAATTTAAGTCCTTTTGATAAAGATTTCCATCTTTTACAATGTTGACCGTTAAAATCAACTAACAAACAATCAAAAGACAACACGCGACATCCCTTTATTTAATTATTTATTTTTCTAAGAAAAATAATTAAAATTTTTTAAAAAATCATAAATATTAAAATATTAAAAATTTATAAAAGTATTATAAAAATTATAAAAAATATTTAGACAAAATTATAAAAAAAATACAAAAACTTATAAAAAATCACAAATGTTATAAAAATTATAAAAAATCATAAAAACTTATGATATTATTTAAAAATTTATTAAAAATTTTTAAATTTATATAAACTTATAATTTTTTAAGAAAAACATAGATAAAATTTATAAAAACTTTAAAAAATAATAAAAAATTATGAACATTATAAAAACTTATTAACAATCCTAAAAAATATAATAAAAATATGAAAAATTATAAAACTTAGAAAAAATCATAAAAACTTATAAAAAAATATAATAAGTTATAAAAAGTTATAAATTTTTGAAATTTTTTTATAAAATATTAATATGTATAAAAAAATAGTTGCTTGTTGGTTTCTTATTTTGAAAACTAAACACCTAAATTGAATGAACACATGGCATCTAACTAGCAGTTAAATAAAGGAAATAGTTGTCAAAATATTTTTTGCTAACATATGCTAATATTTGTAACGGTTGGATAATGATTTTTTTTTTGGTTTTATAGTATCTAAACATTCCAAAAATACTTTATAGCATAAAATACTTAACAAAAAATTTCAACTTTTCGAGGTCCAAATTACTGTATTGTACTTAAAAATTGGAAATAAGAACTAAAAATTAAAAATAATTGTTATAAAATAAAGAGAGATGGGGAAAATAAAGAATAAAGAAAATATTAAAGTAATAGAGAATGTACTTTATTGATCAAAAGGGATAATTGCAATGTTTCATCAGAGTCTTTATTTATAAGCATAAGAAGAATAAAAGAAGTAGAGATCTAATTCTAAACTATTAGAATTTAAAGTACATTAAAACTTTATCTTGACGATAATGGACATCCACTTAATAAGATATTCATAACACTCCCCCTTGGATGTCCATTGATAGATAATGTGCCTTGTTAAAACCTTATTAGGAAAAACTCTGTGGGATAAAAGCCTAATAAAGGAAAAAGAGTACACAATCTATAATACGTATAATATGCTACCTCATTAAAAACCTTACCAAGAAAACCCAATTGGACAAAGCCTCAGATAAGGGAAAAAAAGTACAACACGTATTTACTCCCCCTCATGAAAACATCATATACTTTCTCATATTCTACGTATTCAATCTTGAATACTAGTTTTTCAAATGACTATTTGAATGTATTGCTAACCATTTATATCACCATTCTTTTAAAAGTCATGAGTGAGGAAAATTTGGGGAAATATATTTTGATCTCTTCAGGAGATTCAACAATAATCATAACAAACTTTAATCATGATTCTTTTAAAAAAAACACAAATAGGTATTTTGGATCATTTTATTATTCTTCTTCAACAACTCAAAATTTACCACATATGTTCAATTTATTTCTGTAACACCTCAAACGCTGCCTAGACGTTATGACCGAATCTGGCGAAGTCACATGAGAATGTATTTAAAACTGTGTTTACCCAAAAACCATTCCAGTTACCACCTTTTACTAAACATCGATAAACATATATTGGTTAATTTGTTTGAAAACATTTCTTAATACGCGGAAGCTAAAAACAAATAAAGTTATCGCGATATGTTGTAGTTTCGGAATTCATAAACAGTAGCTCAAAATCCCAAATTTAAACCAAAGAGTCTGAGCCCACAAATTTCATTAATACTCCTAATCATAGCAGCTAAAATTATAAAAGCATCAAAACCATAAAAACCAGAGTATATGTAGTAGTGGTCACCGTCGAGCCCTCCGTTGTACTGATCCACTTATTGCTGGGGATTACCTGATAGACAAATAAAATAAAAGGTGAGTTTTTGCAAACTCGATGTGTACATCCCCACAAAAAAACATGCATATAAACGGATAGCAGTCAAACAGTCATAATCGAGCTTGAGCTCTTAACAGAATCTGTGTAGCCTTAGCCCACTCAGAACAGTATTAGATACATTCAGGCCTTAGCCCATACAGACATACATGCATATCAATTAGAACAATAATGCCCACTAACCCTGCACACCATCTCCGTCTAACCCAACACACTATGTGGGGATAAGATCGACCTACCCAGCCCTACACACCAAGTATGGGGATAAAATCAACCCATTCAACCCTACACACCATGAGGTACCGTAAAGCGGCACATATCAATAATTGCAGCGAAACTGCCAGATAAGCGGCTGAAGAGTTTTTCAGTCTTCCTTCTCTTCAATACAAACCCAACCCAATGCAATGCAACATAAATGATATGGCATGCTCACGTGCAGATATCAAATCATAGCATCGTCATCAAATTAGAGTAGATACACATGCTTAAATTATCATGCTTTTACATATATCTTAATATCAGATCAAAGTAAAAGGGGTCTAAGTAACGCTTATCGACCCTACAAATAGGTCACAATCAATTGGGGCGACCCGTGCAACCTTACAGAACATTTCAAACAAATCAGGCCCATACGCCTGTGTGCCTTACCCGTATGGGCCCACACGCTCGTGTGGCTCACACGGCCCAAATTTGCCTTGCCCTTGTTGATCACACGGCCTAGCCCAAGATCTTACATGCCCATATGGTTCACCTGTGTGGTCCCACATGCTCGTATGGCCCACACAGCCCAATTGGTCTAGCCCGTGCCTCGCACATGGCCCAGTCAGCCTCACACGCTCGTGTCCGTCGTGGCCGTGCGGCATGCGCACGGCCTGGCTCATCGATCACACGTCCGTGTATCACCACGTGGCCTCCACTCGGGCAGTCCATATGCCGATGTGGCGTCGACAACAGCATTTTTGACTTTCGCTGAAACGCGATTTTAGATCGATTGGAGTACACACTTGGTTCCGATCGAATCCTAACGCAATCCCGAACACTCCAGAACCTATATTTGATTATCGTAACCCAAATTTTCAATCTCTTGATTCGAACAATTCAGAATAGACAAATCTCGAAACGAGAGATCTACTTACCTGAAACGAGCAACGACGATTGCTCCCAGTTCAGAACCCCGTTTAGCGATCTATAGAACCTCGAGTGTCCTCTAAACAAAAAATTAAATCCCTCTTAACAATCTTTAAAAGAAACCTCACAATTAACAAAATCATACTTACTGAGCCGACGAAACCGCTAGCAGAATGCCAAAAGTAATTGAAAAAAAAAAGAAAATGGAGGAGAGGGGTAAAAAGAATAAAAATTTCGGCAGCAAGAGGTTTGGGAAAAAAAGAGAAAACGACAAAGAGAGCAAAAAGTAAAAGGAAACATGTTAGCCCAACATCTGATAAACCCTACCCCCATTTAGTATTTTAATCCAACTCAAACATCCGCATGACTTATCAGTAAAATTAATGCCACACCCACGACTCAAACTCGGGATCTCAGGCATAATTCCTTGCCACTTAACCACTAGACCAGTTGGCCCATTCTGTTAAGTTCCTACCAATAAATTCTTATAAGCCCATCAACCAAAAGTCAGACTTTATCCAAATAAAACCAAATTTTAGCCCAAATTAAGGCTCAAACTTGGGACCTCCCCAACTCACCCCAAAATACTTAATTACATAAGCAGACATGTATTTGTCAAAAAATACGGCAAAATACAACAAATATCCCAAAAGCTGAAATACGAAATTTAGGGCGCTACAACTCTACCTCCTAAAAGAAAATTTGTCCTCGAATTTTACCTGATTAGAAAAGGCAAGGATATTACTATCGCATCGAATCCTCTGGCTCCCAAGTAGCCTTCTCAATGTTATGATTCCGCCACAGCACCTTCACTAAAGGAATAGATTTCCTACGCAGAATCTTGACGCCACGATCCAAAATCTAAACTGACTCCTCCTCGAACGTCAGATCTGGTCCAACCTCAATCTCCTCCATAGGCACAATGTGCATGGGATCAGAGCGGTAACGTCTCAACATCGAGACATGGAATACACCATGTACACGATCCAACTCTAGAGAAAGCTCCAACTGATACGCGGCTGGCCCTACTCGCTTCAGAATCCGGTATGGCCCAATGAACCTAGGGCTTAACTTGCCCTTGCGACTGAACCTCAGAACCTTTTTCCAAGGCGAGACCTTAAGGAAAACCAAGTCCCCCACATAATACTTGATATCTTTCCTCTTCAAATCAGCATTGGACTTCTGTCTATCAGAAGCCACTTTCAGTCGATCTCGAATCAAGCGGATTTTATCCTCAGTCTCTAAAACCAACTTCGGACCTAAGACACGTCACTCATCCAACTCAGTCCAGCACAAAGGAATGCGACACTTACGACCATAAAGTGCCTCATACGGTGCCATCTGAATACTAGACTGATAGCTATTATTGTAAGCGAACTCTGCCAACGGTAAGTACTCTTCCCATCTACCTCAGAAATCTAAAACACAACCCCTCAACATATCCTCCAGTATCTGAATCACCCTCTCTGACTGACCATCTGTCTGAGGATGAAAAGTAGTTATGAAGTTAAGACGAGAACCCAAAGCCTCATGAAGTTTCTGCCAAAACCGAGACGTAAAACAAGGATCCCTATCGGTGATGATTGAAACAGTAACCCATTACAGTCTTACTATCTCAGAGATGTAAAGTTTAGCCAACTTCTGTAAAGAGAAGTCTATCCTAACAGGAATGAAATGTGCCAACTTGGTCAATCGATCCACAACGACCCATACAGATTCCTTCTTAGTGGGTGTTAAAGGCAACCCACTAACAAAGTCTATCGTTACTTGCTCCCGTTTCCACATCGGTATCTTCACTAGTTGTAGCAAACTCAAAGGTAACTGATGCTCAGCCTTAACCTGCTGACAAGCCAAACAACGAGCAACAAAGTCGGTCACCTCACGTTTCAACCCTGGCCACCAGTACAACTCTCGAAGATCCTTATACATTTTGTTTCCACCAGGATGCATAGCGTAAGGACTACTATGTGCCTCCCTCAGAATCGACAATCTCAAATCCTCATCATTAGGTACACAGATCCTACCTCAGAAGCGCAATACCCCATCACTGTCAATCCCAAAATTAGTAGCAGTTCCAACCTCAACCTAACGGATTCGCAAGTCAAGGGACTTATCTCCTAACTGCTTATCCTTAATCTGATCCAGCCACATCAGTTTAACCTGCAACTCAGCCAGGAGACTCCTATCGTCATAAAGACTTAGTCGAGCGAACATCCCCATCAAATCGGTCATAGCTCTACGGCTTAACATATCGGCCACCACATTAGCCTTACTTGGATGATACTTGATGTTGCAGTCGTAATCCTTAAGCAGCTTAACCCATTGACGCTGCCTAAGATTTAACTCTTGAGTGAAGAGATACTTGAAGCTCTTGTGATCAGTGTAGGTGGTACACTTTTCACCATACAGATAGTGCCTCCAAATCTTTAATGCAAAGACAACTGTAGCCAACTCCAAATCATGCGTCGGATAATTTGCCTTATGAGTCTTAAGCTATCGAAAGGCATAAGAAACTACCTTACCGTCTTGCATCAAGATGCAACCCAAACCCACATGTGACGCATCACTGTAAACCATGAAATCCCTACCAGGCTCAAGCTGTATCAGAACTAGAGCTTGAGTCAAAACTATCTTAAGCTTCTCAAAGCTTTCCTGCTGTGCGTCAGTCTAAACAAAAGGAACTCATTTACGCAGTAACTTAGTCAACGGCACTGTGATCAACGAGAACCCTTCTACAAAATGTCGATAATATCCTGCCAGTCCTAAAAAACTACGAATCTCCGACACATTCTTCGGCTGTTTCTAATCCAACACGGCCTCAATCTTACGAGGATCCACCCTTCAGCAGAAACTACATGTCTAAAAAATGTCACTTCCCAAAGCCAGAACTCACATTTGCTGAACTTCGCATACAACTGTTTTTCTCGAAAAATCTGTAGAACCATTCTTAAATATTCATCGTGTTAATCCTCTGTCTTAGAATACACTAAGATGTCATCGATGAATACCACTATTAACTGATCCAAGTAGGGCTGGAACACACTGTTCATCAAGTCCATGAATGTCATTGGTGCATTGTCAACCCAAAAGGCATAACCAAGAACTCGTAATGTCCATAACGAGTCCTAAATGCCATCTTATGCACATCAGCTTAACCTTTAATTGGTGATAACCTAATCGCAGATTGATTTTGGAGAACACAAAAGCCTCTTAAACTGATTGAATAAATCATCTATCCTCAGAAGTAGGTATTTATTCTTAATCATCAACTTATTCAACTGACGGTAATCGATACACATCCTCATCGTACTGTCCTTCTTCTTTACGAACAAAATAGGTGCTCCCCATGGAGACACACTAGGACGAATAAACCTATGATCCAATAGCTCCTGAATTTGAGCCTTAAGTTCTGCCAGCTCATTCGATGCCATTCGATAAAGGGCGATAGACACCGGAGCCGTACTAGGAATCAACTCGATCCCAAATTCTATCTCATGACTCAGAGGTAATCCCGGTAATTTCTCTGGAAAAATATCTTGAAAGTCCATCATAGTACGGATGTCCTTAAATGAAGAGTCCACAAAATCAGAAACACTGATGTAGGCCATAAACGCCTCATATCCAATCCTCACCAACTACTCTGCCACTAACACAGATATTACATTAGTGAAATAATTCTGTCGTTCTCCAATCACGACTATCTTGTTATCCTCATCAGTCCTTAGAACAACCCTCTTTTCAGCACAATCCAGACTTACACAATGCTTCACCAACCAGTCTATACCCAGAATTAAGTCGAATTCCCTAAACAGAAGTTCCATCAAATCAGCCAAAAATATCGTCCCTTGTACTTCCAACGGAACCTTTCTAAACAATTTACTAACTCTAATAGACTGCTCCAATGGACTTACCACTGAAATCTCACTAAAAGTGCTCTCATTCGGTATTCCCAAGGTCTTAGACATAGAACATGCAACATAGGAATGTGTAGAGCCTATGTCTATCAGTGCAACATAAGGTACATCAAGAATTAAAAACGTACCCGTGATAAAGTCCGGAGCATCTCCATTCTCACGACGACGTGCAGTATAGACAAGTGCAGGCTGCCTCACCTCAGTCGGCTAAGCACCTCTTTCTAGTACTCTTTGACCTCGACCCATACTGTTACTACCCCTAGCCTGTCCTCGGCCCCTAGGTGGCTGCTGTATCCCTCTCGGCTACTGTACAGTCTCAGCAATCGGAGCTTACATCTGATTACGCCTCAGTGGACAATCTTTAACTCGATGCTCAGTCGACCCACACCTAAAACAAGCCCTAGTAGTTCTTTAGCACTCGCTCGGATGGCGTCTATTACAAATTTGACACATCACCACCCCAACAGGAATAGCAACAGTAGGCCCAGCTTTCACGGGCCCATCAATCTTGGCCTTTTTCTTAGGCCTCATCCTCACATTCGTAGGCTCAGTATCCCTTTTAGCCTTCTATTTTTCACGATTTTGGCACTCAGAGCGCTTCACCTCTTCGACTATCTTGGCCTTCTCGACCAAGGCGGAGAAATCTCGCTCCCTTTATGGAGCTATTAGAACCCGCAGACTATCACGAGGACCATCCTCAAATTGGACACAACGCTCGTACTCGGTTGCCACTATGCCCATCGCATAATGGTTCAATCTAAGGAACTCAGCCTCGTACTCAGTCACTGAACGGTCATCCTGAGTGAGATTTAGAAACTCACGTCACCTAGTATCAGTGTAGCTGGCTCTCATGTACTTACTCTGATAAGTGGTCCTAAACAGATTCCAAGTCAATCGTTCGGGTTGAGTGCCCTCCTTAACGGTCAACTACCACTAATATGCCTTATCGCAAAGCAAAGACATAGCCCCCTTGAGCTTTTACTCATCAGTAAAGTCCAAATAATCTATTATGCACTCTGTGGCCTATATCCAGTACTCGGCCACACTTGGAGCAACTCTAGCGATACCCATAAATATCTCAGCCCCACTCGACCGGAGTCGTTCCGTGATTGACCCACGATCATAAGACTCAGCACCAGTCTTAGTAACGGGTGACACCGACGTCTTACTAGTGTCTAGATTAAGGATCGTATCAGATGCAAAGGACTCAGCTCAAATTTCTCTACGGCCTTTACCTCAGCCTCTAGTACCACGTGCGCTCATCGTAACTATCGAATTAATCCATATTTAGAAGTTTTATGCACATCAGTTTATAGTTTTGATAATTATTAGCAGATATTTTATGCAATACAGTAATAAAGTTTTAGAGTCAGTTATCACGAGAAACAGTCTCACTATAATTTCAATCCACACTACCTATAGTGTTTTAGTAAAGCATTGCCTACAATAGTCTCATAACACACAGTATTTTCAAACAAATACAGATAGAATTTCAGTATAAGTATGCTTTCAGACAACACATATCAGAGTTTTAAAGAATTTATAGGATCAGTATTGAAGGCTCGGTGTACCACATATTCGTTATCAAAAAAATATTTCAAATCGCCTTACAAATAATTTCTTAAAACCAAATTTTGAAACCTAAATCCACAGTTGAGTTTTGCAACCTGGTTCTGATACCACTAAACATAACACCCCAAACCCGACCTAGACGTTATGACCGAATCTGGCGAAGTCATATAAAAATGTATTTAAAACCGTGTTTACCCAAAAACCATTCCAGTTACCACCTTTTACTAAACATCAATAAACATATATTGGTTAATTTGTTTGAAAATATTTCTTAATACGCGGAAGCTAAAAACAAATAAAGTTATCGCGATACGTTGTAGTTTTAGAATTCATAAATAGTAGTTCAAAATCCCAAATTTAAACCAAATAGTCTTAGCCCACAAATTTTATTAATACTCCCAATCATAGCAGTTAAAATTATAAAAGCATCAAAGCCATAAAAACCGGAGTATATGTAGTAGTGATCACTGTCGGGCCCTCTGATGCACCAATCCACCAAGTACTGGGCATTACGTGATAGACAAATAAAATAAAGGGTGAGTTTTTGCAAACTCAGTGTGTACATCCCCACAGAAAAGCATGCATGTAAACGGATAGCAGTCAAATAGTCATAATCGAGTCTGAGTTCTTAACAGAATCTGTGTAGCCTTAGCCTACTTAGAACAGTATCAGATACATTCGGGCTTTAGCCCATACAGACATACATGTATATCAATCAGAATAGTAATGCCCACCAACCTTGCACACCATCTCCGTCCAACCCAACACACCATGTGGGGATAAGATCAACCCACTCAGCCCTACATACCAAGTATGGGGATAAAATCAACCCATTCAACCTTACACACCAAGGGGTACCGTAAAATGACACATATCAATAATTACAACGAAATTGCCAAATAAGCGGCTAAAGAGCCTTTCAGTTTTCCTTCTCTTCAATACAAACCCAACCTAATGCAATGCAACATAAATATATGGCATGCTCACGTGCAGATGTCAAATCATAGCATCGTCATCAAATCAGAGCAGATACACATGTTTAAATTATCATGCTTTTACATACATCTTAATATCAGATCAAAGTAAAGGGGTCTAAGTAATGCTTACCGGCCCTACAAACAGGTCACAGTCGACTGGAGTGACCCGTGCAACCTTACAAAACATTTCAAACAAATCGAGTCCACACATCCGTATGCCTTACCCGTGTGGGCCCATACGCCTGTGTGGCTCACACGGCCCAGATTGGCCTTACCCGTGTGGATCACACGGGTTGGCCCAAGATCTCACACGTCCTTGTGGTTCACCCGTGTGGGCCCACACAGCCCAATTGGTCTAGTCCGTGCCTCACACACGGCCTAGCTAGCATTACACGCCCGTGTCTGTAGTGCCCGTGTAGCATGCACACAGCCTAGCTCATCTATCACATGGTCGTGTATCGCCACACAAGCTCCACTCGGCCAGTCCACACGCCCGTGTGGCATCGACAGCAGCATTTTTGGCTTTCATCGAAACGCGATTTCATATCGATTGAAGTACACACCTGGTTCTGTTTGAAGCCTAACGTAATCCCGAACACTCTAAAGCTATATTTGACAATCATAACCCAAATTTTTAGGCTCTTGATTCGAACAATTCAGAATAGACAAATCCCGAAATGAGAGATCTATTTACCTTCAACGAACAATGGCGATTACTCACTGTTCAGAACCTCGTTTAGTGATCCACAGAACCTCGAGTGTCCCTTAAATAGCAAGTTAAATCCCACTTAACAATCTCCAAAAGAAACTCCACAATTACCAAAACCATACTTACCGAGCTGACGGAACCGCTAGCAGAATGCCAAAACTAATCGAAAGAAAGAAAACGGAGGAAAGGGGTAAAAGGAATAAAAATTTCGACAGCAAAGGGTTTGGGAAAAAAAGAAGAGAAAATGACAAAGAGAGCAAAAAGTAAAAGGAAACAGGTTAGCCCAACATCTGATAAACCTTACCCCATTAGTATTTTAATCCAACTCAAAGGTCCGCACGGTTGATCAGTAAAATTAATGCCACACCCACGACTTGAACTCTGGATCTTAGGCATAATTCCTTGCCACTTAACCACTAGACCAGCAGACCCATTCTGTTAAGTTCCTACCAATAAATTCTTATAAGCCCATCAACCAAAAGTCAGGCTTTATCCAAATAAAACCAAATTTTAGCCCAAGTTAAGGCTCGAACTTGGGACCTCCCTAACACACCCCAAAATACATAATCACATAAGCAGACATATATTTGTCAAAAAATATGGCAGAATACAACAAATATCCCAAAAGCCGAAATATGAAATTTGGGGCGCTACAATTTCAATTCATATAAATGAATAATTTCTCAAGAATTTCAATATGTTTCTAGCATTCTAAATCCTTCAAGGATTTTAATATAAACTTTACTATATAGTGATTTATAAAGGTTGTAACAACAACCATTAGACGCAAGTTAAATCTTTTATGAATTGTCAATGTAATAATATATCTAAAGATTATTGCATCCACCAAAAAAGAATATTATATCTTTTCATAATCAATACCAGTACTGTGACAGCCCTAATGTGACCCTAGTCGGAAAGTGGTTTCGGGACCACAAAACCAAATCACAAAAATAATTAACCATTATAATCTACGCTTATAATATGTGTAAATGCATGTGTGAAATTTTCATATCTTAATTTTGTCAATTGCATGTGAAATTATTAAATAGGGACTTATGTGAGACATTGTGAAATGTGATAGGTTAATTTTAAATGGTTTATTAATGCATGTTAACATAAAGGTGGACTTGCATGTCAAATTGTCCATTTCTTTGATAGTGGCCGGCCATGATGAGGATTTATGCATATTATAGATATTTTATAATAATTTTAAATTTCAATTAAAGGAATTATAGAATTAAAGGAAATAAAAAATGAGAAGTGGGAGGAGAAACCAAAGTGTTTCATCTTTACTTCTCCATTGCCGAAACTAGAAGAAAGAAAGAAGAAAAACTCTTGTTGAATTTCGGCTAAGGTGTTTTGATACAAGAAGGTATGTTTTATGCCACTCTTGAAAATGTATGCATAATTTGGAGGATTGGTTTAAATTTTACTTGAATCTTGGATTGAAATTAGGTTATTTAGGAGGGTTGAATTTCGGCCTAGGAACTTAAAATTTTTAGTAGAAGTTTTGATGACATTAGATGGATAGTTAGGTTGGATGTGTTAAATTGTTAATTGTTTTAGCTTGAAAGTTAAGGTTAATATGGTTTATGGGATTGCCGAATCTAATTTAGGGAGAAAGAAAATATATGTATTCGGTTATGCTATTGATTCTTGGGGAAATAATGTTTAATGTATTTTTGTTTATGTTTTATAAAAGCACTAGTAATTGAATTTGAGAAATTTTAACTTGTTGATGGGAGGTGTTGAACGTGATATTCGGATGTGTTTCAAGGAATGACATTAGGGTAGCTAGAGTCTAAGAACTTTCGGTCAAGGACTATTGTGTGAGCAAATTCGGTATAAAGGTTTAGATGTTAATTGCATTGTATTTAATGTTTAAAGAATAGGTAGTAGCTAATTAAAGTTAAGAAGGCTAGAATTTCTTTTAAGGGAGGTGTGACCTTAATTTGAACAAAATAGAATCGGCCTTAAGCTTGACTAAATGGTTCGGTTATTATTAGCTTAGAAGAAACCTATATGAAATTGTTGTATTAGGTCATAATATATAATTACATATGAAGGCTAAGTTTAAGTAGTAAGGCCAAATAGGTTATAAATTAATTATAGACGGTTTATATACATAGGAGTATGTATGTATTTGTGTGTGCGGCATTGATGATAAATGGTGAATTGGTAATAATCTACTTGGGACAGCAGCAGTAAGGTGATTTTCGAAAATCACCATAAATTGTAGGAATTGAATTAGAAGTTGAATAAATTATGTAATTAAATCTTGATGAGTCTAGTTTCTATAATAGAAACCGTAAAAGTAAACGAATTACCGATCATGAAATATTTGAAGTAATGTGGGACAGAGTCAAAATGACTTCTAGATCCCCTATTCTATTTTTATAAAATCATTATAAAATGTATAAAAATGGTCATAGAATAAATTTTATATGCTTAGACTCCTTAGTGAGTCTAGTTTCAAATGAAATAAACGACAACATATTTTGATTTCTGTACAATGAGAAATTTATTTCGTAGTGAAGAATGGTCAGATTTGTCAAACAGTGAAACAAGGGAAACTTTAGGAAAAATCTGGTATTGATTGGCAAACTAAAAATTATGAAAATTTTATGGATAAAATATAAATGAGTTTATTTTCAAGGAAAATTTACGGCAATTGATTTAGAGTTTCGTAGCTCCATTTATAAGTAATTTAATGACTGTTGCTCAGGAATTCAGCTTATAGTGAAATTGTGATTATATGGTAAACATTGATAAAAGAAAAATTTTACTAATAAATTGCTTATTGATTTCTTATAAGCTTACTATAATCTGTATGTGTGAAAGTCGAATATATATGTATTATATTCTGAAAGTAATACTTGAATAATTGATTAATGATTAGTTTAAAATTTATTGAATTAAAGCTCAAGAGCATAGAGGGGCAACCTCGGATAAGGGAAAAGCTAAAGTCGCGGAATAGCCAACTCGAAATTTGTTCAGAAAGATACAAGGTAAGTTTTGAGTAATCGTCTTTAGCATAAAATTTATAATGCCTTGACATATATATACTACATGAATTTGATCTTTTTGGTTCTATTTGAATTAAGTTGAATGGTAAATTAGGGTTAAGCTTGATTGATGAAAGGTACGTGTGATATTCATGCATGATTTTAAGCTGAAATGAAATAATGGTGTTCATAAGAAGCTCATGTCCGAATGTAGCCAATGGCTACTAATAATGTGAAAAATTCTATAAAATACGTTAGAATACGATAAAAAAAAACATGTTATTTGATGTGGAATGGTATTTGGGCTTAAAGACTCGCAGGCTTCGTGCTGGAATCGTATCCGGGCTTAAAGACCCGCAAGCTTCGTGCTGGAATCGTATCCGGGCTTAAAGACCCGCAGGCTTCGTGCTAGAATTGTATCCGGGCTTAAAGACCCGCAGGCTTCGTGCTGGAATGACATCCGGGTTAAAAACCTGCAGGCTGTGCTAGATATGTGTTTCGAGTCCTAAGACTTGATAGGACCGGTGTCAATAAGTTTAGTATAATTACGACATTGAATATCCGTGCGAGTAAGTATTATATAAGTTATACCTGCTAAGGTACGTATTACATACTCATAAGTGAATTGACTTCAAAACGAATTATTAGTATCAAAGAATGGTATATATATATGTGAGTGTGTGTATATGTATGTGAATGGATACTATATTTATGAATAAGAGAATGACTTATTTGGTCAATGTATGTCATTGTAAAAGCATTTGTCTTAAAGAAATTTTATGAACCATATAGTATAGTGAAATATGTACTGAGAATTTTATTGTGTATTCATGTATATATATATATTCGGCCAATAGGTTATAATTAATGTACTTGTGAGTTTTTGGCCAAGTAATTTACAAATTAAATTTGGGTTCTTGTGATACTTAATGTTAGAATTTAAATGATACGTTTTAATTGTTTGAAACACTTAAAACTGATTAAGCCTCGAAAGCTTACTCCGTTTTATTTTATTTCTTTGTTTTATAGATTGTCAATTTTGGCCACCGACTCGGGGATCATCAACAGTTCATCATACTATCGATCTTTTTGGTACAGTTATATTTTGGCCTTGGTATGGCATGTATAGGTTAGGCCGGTGACGGTTATGTTTTGTATTGTAAATATTTTAGCCATACGAAAATGGCGTATAACTTGAATATCAATATCTAATTCAGTTCGATCTCTGTTTATGTTTATTTACTATGCGAATGAGATATTAAAATGTTGATTGATTATATGGACAAAAAAAAAAGAAAAAAAATTTATTTTTTGGCTCGGTAATATCTCATAGCCTAAACCGGCGATCGGACTCGGGCTAGGGGTGTTACAAGTACTTAGCGAAAAACTTTATATTTTTATTTCGCTTTTGCAAAACTACTTCATTTGCACCCTCATTGGCTTTATACCTTTAGATACTTGGACTATTGGTCCAAAAACTCCTCAAATTTAATTGTACTTAAGTTGCGTTTTTCTATTTTGATCAATTTATTCTATATCTATATTTCTCAATAGATTTATTCAAGATTCTCCTTTTATTTCATTATTTCAATGCATACAAAATTATTATCGACTACTTTTATTATTCAATTCCACATTTTCTCAAATTGACATAACTTATCAAGATCTTTTATTTTCATTATTTTAAAATTCAATTTTAGGTACCTAAATCTCTTCTGAAGTTTTACTTATTAGTTATGTCTTGGGTCCTTTTTGGAGCACCCGTCTCCATTATATGACCATATAGAAGAATTTTTCATCTTTGGAACCAATCAATCTATATAAAACTTGGTTGTTTTTATTAAGTTTGTAAATACATCTAATAGTTAACTTGTAATGAGTTATCCTTATTGAACTTCTGGTTCAAATTACTCTCCCCCTAACTCATTATAAGTTATTATTTCTCTCCCCCTAATGTTGGGAAAACTGACAACTCATGTCATAATTAAATCTCGAATTAATAACTCAAAAATATTATAAGGAGACTCATATAAATATACATTCCAATCTCTTATTATGAACCATCTTTGTGTGTTATGGTGGAGCAGTTGGAACATATACCGCACATCCAAAAATTTTAAGATGGAAAATATTTGGCTCTTGACCAAAAATAAATTGTAATGGGGAGTATTTATAATTTATTGGCTTGATGCGTACAACATGTAAATCAATACAATCTCATGTTGAAATAGAAAGTTTTGTTCTCATAAGTAACGATTTAGCTATTAGTTGGAGGTATTTGATAAACAATTCAGCTAAATCATTTTGTGTGTGAACATGAGCTACAAGATGTTCAACTTTTATCCCCATTGAAATGCAATAATCATTGAAAACTTGGGATGTAAACTCACCAACATTAGCAAGATGAATTGTTTTAATTGCGTAATCTGAAATTAATCATTTAAATAAGGAATCTAGCAAACGACAGGTTGCGAATTGATAACGCATGTGATTATTTTGTAGACGCATCTACCAAAATCATATAATATCAAAACCATCCACATGGTGGATGAATGGACCCATATTTATTTCAGAAATGCAAGACATTAAATCTCAACTTTAGCTAGTGAGTTTCTAAGAGCCAATTTTTATTGAGAACAAACAACAAATGAGAATTCTTTAAATTAAAGAATCTTTTGGTTCTTTAATGGATGTCCATATAAATTCTCAATTAATTTTCACACCATATACATCTGGGATAGTCTAACTGGTCACGCCAAGTAGTAAACGCATTTGTATTAGTAAACTTCTGGTTTACTTTAACATGTGTTTCAGTTTTACTAAATTGTAACAAATTAATAATTTTATTATCATTCCTTTTAATTTGTATCCACATATAAGTACTATTGTGACATTTACTACTGAAAATGTCTAAATCAATGTGAAGTCTATAATTCCACCAAGTCAATAAATATAATTTCCAAATAATTATATGCAGTATTTGTTTCAGGGAATATGCCAAAATCTTCAAATGTCCAAAAAATTATTAATAGCAAACTTTGAAAGTGGATCTTATTTTCCATGTGTATAATAAGTACATAACCAATGACTTTTTATACATAAGTTTTCTCTCTTGCAAGTTCTCATTACTAATATTTTACCACATAATTTTAATTGAGAACTTATTATGAATATTGTAGAGTTATACTCACAGTTTTTAAAAAATACTTGCAACTTTAGGTGCATCCAACCATAATAAGCATTAAATAGAATTATCATATTCTATTGCTCATGGTTAGATCTTTCACAGTCAAATATTTTACTTTCAACCCTTTAATAGGGATGATGATAAAAGAATATCATAAATATTATAAATTAATAACTCAATCCCCTTTTTTTTATTCAGATGAAATATAATATTTTCCTCATTCACAATCTCAATATAAGATTCATTACAAATAACTTTTAAAAGTGATGCATTAACCATCACAAATTTTGTGCTTTTTAGATAGTGATATATTAGCTGTTCTGGAGCTTTCAACTAATTTTGTATTATCAAATATTGGAATAATATTTTTTTGTTTCAGTACCAAATAAAATAAATATTTTCTATATATAATAATAAAATTTATTACTACATTCTCATATCCTTCCTCAAAAAATATTAACAGCAACAAAATATTTGGGCATATGCCACATATGTGACCAATAATCTTTATTATCACATTGATAGCATAAGTTATCTTTACCTTTTGAAGAGTTATCTTGAGAACTCCCATTGTTCTCTTATTTATTACTATGTTCTCAGTTTTAGTGATCCATAATTATATATTTTATTTTCTTTATGTTTACATTCACTTCAGGGAATGCAACAAATCTATTAGGACGGACTTATAAACATCCCAATAGATTCTTTATTTCATAGTCACCATTGCAAACATGCGTGAGATTTCAAATCATAATATATCTATTAATGTTGTCATGATTAGTCTAAAATTATAATAAACAATAAATAAAACATAGTAAAATATACATGAAGACCTTTAACATCATCGTCATCACTAGAATGTATGAGATAGTTCAAAAATATTCTTGATTTCATATAGATAACGATATCAAATCTTTCACCATCCTTAAGAACAAAAAGCAAAATAAGTTAATCAAAACAATGATAACATAAAATGAAAGAAGAATGGAAAATAATAATCAGATATGAAACATTAAATAAAAGAAACTTCCTGTAAAAATTTTGCATCTTGCCGTTAAAGAAATTGAAAATCATGGAGGATAAATTTGATCGTCAATAAAAGGAACTATCACTTTGAACAAGATCGTGCTGATAATGTGTTATAAAATAAAGAAAGATGGGAAGAATAAAGAACAAAGAAATTATGAAAGCAATAGAGAATGTACTTTATTGATAAAAAGGGATGATTATAATGCTTCATCAGAGTCTCTATTTAAAGGCATAAGAAGTATAAAAGAAGTAGAGATCTAATTCTAATAACTATTAGAATTTAAAATACATTAAAACTTTATTTTGATCATGGTGGACATTCACTTAATAAGATATTCATAACAACAATCAATTATTAATAAAAAGGAGAGGGATCTGCATTTGTCATTTTATTTGTGGAAGATTGAGAACATCTGATTTTGTATAAAAATGATCCCAATGATCTAATGACTATTCACATTATCTAATGGTTGGTCTTATGCAACATGTTTACTATGGTTTCAGGGGTTTATTTTCTAAAATCAGGAGGAAATAAATAACTTTTTTTTTATAAATTGTTTATAATTTACTTGAATTTGTTATAAGTTTTTAAAATATTTATAGGTTTTTATAAATTTTTAAAATATTTATAATATGTTTGGTTTTTTAATTTTTTAATTTTTATAATTTATTAAAATTTTTATAAGTTTTGTATTTTTATAAGCTTATATAATTTTTAAAGCAAAATTTATATAAATTTTTAATATTTTATAATATTAATAAATTTTTTATGATTTTTTATTAGAAAAATAGAATATTAAATTGGTAGATGTCATATGTCTCCACTTGGATCAATTGGAGCGAATTAAGTTGGAGGAATTAATTTATTTTTTAAAAACTTTTCAGGGTTTTTTTACCTATAATTTCCTTAAAAATATATTAATTGGGGTTAGGCTCAACCTTGAAGTTGTTTGGAGGTGCAGTCACCTAGAGCCAAAAATTGAAAGAGTCTAAAATATTATTTTTCAATTGTTAAGGGGTTCAAAAAAATTTACTTTTAAAGGTTTAAAATTTTTTTACCAATTTTTAAGAGATCTAAAATTTTAAAAATATTTTTGCTAAGAACCAAAAATGACAAAAAGCGCCTAATTGGAGTAGGATGAGTTATAAAGTTTTGGCAGTTGAAATTACTGTTACATGTATTTTTATTTAAAAATATGACCGAATTTAGGTCGGATATTTTTTGGAATTTAATCTTTTGACAATGGCGAGACTAGCCGTTTGCATCTAATTGAAGCGAACCTCGTCGTCACACGTTTTCGCCAATGAAAATAGACAGAGAAAGGTCAAGAATCAAAACAATATCATAAACAAAAGAGATATATGATAAAGTTCTCCTTGGAATCGAAGCTCAATCCGAATCTCATCAGTGCATCAATCTACCTCATGATTTAAATCCTGGTCTAATCCATTAACACCTTGATTTCTAGGTATTTATTTATTCAATCCTTGGCGTTGGATTTTTCTTTCATATTTGATTCTTGACGAAGGAACACTCATTTATTATTATAAATTTATATGATCAGGAGAAAATAGAAAATGTCTGAATTTCACGATTTGGAAAATTCTGGAACTGTTGATAATCGACCTATTTATCCTCAATCTTCGACTAATCAGGTTCAACTGAAATCTTAGGTTTTTATTTTTATTTTTTTTGTCATTGTATAGGAAAAATCTTTAATGTAATATTTATTTTTTAATTACGAATTTTTTAATCAATTTAGGTAGAGCTGTCTCATGTTGATAGCAGAGAAGATCTGTTTGTGGATGCTCCAGATGAGTTGAATAATGATAATAAGGAAGGTGGAATGCCCGCTGTAAGTCCAAACGTTGCCGTTTTGGAGGGAAAACGGAATGCAGTAGCTAGGCAGTTTGATGAAACGGATAATAATGATAGTAATCACTTCGTCAATGAAATGGAGCACCTGCGAGCTTTGCTGGAGCAGGCAGTTGACGAAAAAGAGAGACTTGAAGTCAAATACAAGGTTTCGTAGATTTGTCTAGATATTGATCGATGATTTTTATGTTTTCAAAATGTTATTTAGGGTTTTGTGTGTGCAGGAAGAAATGGAGGTGCTTTCAAGGGAGATTCATATGAAGGATCAAGAGATTGAAAGGTTGAATGCAAGGGATATAAGTTCTGTAGCTGAAGCTGGGAAGGAGGTTTTTGCAGAGAAGAACCCGCAGTATGAGGTTACGATGGAGAGGATTTTGGCTGCTCTTGCGTCAGTTGTTAATCAAGGAGATGTTATGGGTTATTCCAGTGGGGAACAGGTTGACCTTGTTGAGAAAAGCATGTTGGCATTAATAGAGAAGTATAACCAATTTCTTTTTGAAGTCAATCAACTTAGGCAGTGTTTGACAAAGGCTGAGTATGATTTTGGTGTGCAGGAGTTTGGGACTCTATTTGTTGCGGCCTGTGATGAGTTATTTGAGTTGAGGAGGAGGGAAGCACAGCTGGTTGAAAAAATAGGCCTTTTTGAAGATGAAAATAGGAAATTGCTTGAACAAGTTGAAAATGAGAAAGTGGCAGTGAATACACTGAATTCGGAGCTTGGAAAAACGAAGGCTGAGTGTGAAGAGGAAAAGATGAAGTGTGCTAATACTAAAGAAAAGCTGAATTTGGCCGTGACAAAAGGGAAGTCATTGGTTCAGCAGCGGGATGCTCTGAAGCAGTCTCTGGCTGATAAAGCAAGTGAGCTTGATAAATGTCTGGCTGAATTGCAAGAGAAGACTAGTGCTCTAGAGGCTGCTGAATCACACAACGATGAATTGGTGAAAAGTGAAAACTTGGTTGCATCATTGCAAGAATCACTCTCGCAAAAGACCTTGATTGTTGAGACATTTGAGCACATCCTATCGCATCTTGATGTACCTGAGGAACTCCAATCAGTGGATATTGTTGGAAGAGCTAGATGGCTTGCTAATGAAAGAAATGAATTGAAGGGTGCTTCCTTGGACTTCTGTAGATTGAAAGATTCCATTTGGGCAATTGATTTACCAGAAAATGTCTCATTTTCTGATTTAGGTTCTCGCTTGGCTTGGCTTAAGGAATCTTTTTACCGGGCTAAAGATGATATAAATATGTTGCAAAATGAAATGTCCAGAACAAAGGAAGCTGCAAGTGATGAGATAGATAAATTGAGTGCTTTACGTTCGGCTGTACAACAAGAGGAGGACTACATTAAGGAAGAATTAGATCACCTCAGAATTAAAAAAGATGAAATTGTTGCAAAGGCAGAACAGATATCATTGGACAAGGATCATTTAAGTGATTCACTTGCAGCAGAACTAACTGAGATGGATAAAATCCAAAAGGAGTTGGATGATCTCACAAATAAATATGAAAATATAGTTGGGAAGGTCCGTCAACTTTCATCAGAGAAAGATCAGATGTTTCGGTTGTTGGTAGAGGGTTCTGGAAAAGTGATGGGGGATCAACAAGTGATCGAAGAGACTTCTTCTAATCTACCCGTGTTAATAGATAGGTGCTTAGAGAAGCTAAAGGAGCAAACAGGTCCATCTCTGGAGACTCCTTTTGTGGATGCAGAACTGTTTGAAAAATACCGAAGTCTTTTGTATGCTAGGGATCTGGAGTTGATGCTTTGTAAGGAAATCCTAGAAGAAGATATGCTGGTGTGGTCACAACTAAATGATCTGTCAAATCAGTTCAGAGTAACTTCTCAGGAACTTTTTTCATTGAAGGAGGAGAAAGATGTTCTGCAAAAAGATCTTGAACGATAAGAGGAGAAAGCTGGTCTGGTGAGGGAGAAGTTAACAATGGCAGTTAAGAAAGGAAAGGGACTGGTTCAAGACCGGGGCAACTTAAAAATTCTTCTGGAGGAAAAGAAGTCAGAAATTGAGAAGCTGAGGCTTGAGATACAACAGGAAGAATCTAGAGTTGCTGAGTGCAGGGATCAGATCAGTACTTTGTCTGCTGATTTAGAGCGTGTACCGAAGTTGGAGAGCAACCTTGTAGCTATGAAAGAAGAAAGGGATCAACTTGAGAAGTTCCTAACTGAGAGCAATAACATATTGCAAAGGGTAGTTGAATCTATTGATCGCATTATTATTCCAGTTGACTCAGAATTTCTAGAGCCTATAGAGAAGCTGGACTTGCTTGCTGGGTATATTGATGATTGTCAGACTGCCAATAGTTGATGGAAGTGAAGGAAGAGTCTAGTAACCTGGCTGGCAAGTTAGCCCAGGCCCAAGAAACTATGAAATTACTTGAAGATGCATTGGCTGTTGTGAAAAATGATTTGTCTCAACTTGCTGAAGAGAGGAAGGAGATGGAATTTGATAAAAGAAATATAGAAATAGAGTTGCAGAAAACAATTGAAGAAGCTTGTTTACTTGAAGAGGCTTGCGACTCTAGAAAGTCACTTGAAGAGGCATTGTCACAGGCAGAAAATAAAACTTCAGTGCTTATCAGTGAGAAAGAGGATGTCCAAGGTAACAAAGCTGCTTCAGAGATGGAAGTGGAGAAAATGAGAGAGGAAATTGCTATTCAGACCAGCAGACTCGCAGAGGCATATAACACTATAACAACACTTGAAAATGCACTTTCTCTGGCAGAGAAGACGGTTGCTTCACTAACTGAACAAAATAACAATGCACAAGTGGAAATAACCAACTTGGACAATGAGCTGAAGAAACTAAAAAATGAAACTGATACACACACTAGCCAGCTGAAAGATGCTGGCATAACCATAAAATCGCTGGACAATGTGTTGTCTAAGGCAGAAAATGACTTTTCTGCACTTCTAGATGAAAAGAGAACTGCTGATCAGGAGGTGTCAACTCTTAATTCCAAACTGAACGTATGCATGGAAGAGTTGGCTGGAAGCAGTGGCAACTTAGCAAGCAGATCAAAGGAGTTGATTGGTCATCTCAACAATCTTCAAATGCTTGCCAAAGACCAAAGTTTGTTGTTTACAATGAGACAATGCTTTGACAGGAATTCGGAGCGCCTTAAAGATATGGATCTTACCATTAAAAATGTAAGGGAGTATTTGTTTGACAAGGATTTGAAGCTGCTGCAAGGTTACCCATTCATTGAGGTGATGTCAAACTTTACATTTTCATTTAGCTTGTTGCCTTCTGGACATTGAATCACCATTTTTCCACAATTTCCTGAATGAGTGAAGACTTTGTTACTAAATTGTCTCTTCCAATTTTCACAGGATATTGCTAGCCCGCTGAGACAATTTTCTGATGATAGTGATAATACTTTAAACATTGAAATGGAGAATGATGAAGCAAATGCAATAAATGCTGATGATGTTTCTTTATGTTTTAGAAGGGTTACTGAAGGGTTTCAGATGCGAAACAAAATCCTTGCAGATAGGTTTGAGGGCTTTTCAAGCTTCCTAGATGAGTCAATAGCAACCGTGTTAAAAAAATTACATGCCATAGAGGATGAGGTAAAAAGTATGATCAAGCATAAGGAATCCTTGAAACAAGAAAATGTTCAAAAGGTGTTGGACGATCTCACAAGTAAATATGAAAAAGTAGTTGAGAAGGTCCATCAACTTTCATTAGAAAAAGACCAGATGGTCCAGTTGTTGGTAGAGGGTTCAGGAATAGTGATAGGCGAACAAGAAGGGACTGAAGAGGCTTCTTCTAATCTACCTGGGCTAATCTATAGGTGCTTAGAGAAGATAAAGGAACGAAGTGCATCTTTGGAGACTCCTTTTGTGGATGAAGATCATTTTGAAAATTTTCAAAGTCTTTTGAATGTTAGGGATCTGGAGTTGATGCTTTGTGAGGAAATTCTGGAAGAAGATATGATGGAGAGGTCACAACTGAATGATCTGTCAAATCAGTTCAAAGTAACTTCTCAGGAACTTTTTGCATTGAAGGAGGAGAAAGATGTTCTGCAAAAAGGTCTTGAACAGTCGGAGGAGAAATCTGGTCTGTTGAAGGAGAAGTTATCAATGGCAGTCAAGAAATGAAAGGGATTGGTTCAAGATCGGGAAAAATTGAAAGTTCTTATGGAGGAAAAAATGTCAGAAATTGAGAAGTTGAGGCTTGAGTTACAACAGGAGGAATCTAGAGTTGCTGAGTGCGGGGAGCAGATCAGTTCTTTGTCTGCTGATTTAGACAGCATCCCAAAGTTGGAAAGCAACCTTGCATCTATAAAAGAGGAGAAGGATCAACTTGAAAAGTTATTGTTTGAGAGCAATAGAAGATTACATATGGTAGTTGAATCTATTAATTGCATTGTTATTCCAGTGGACTCAGCATTTCTAGAGCCTGTACAGAAGCTGAACTTGCTTTCTGAGTATATTTATGATTGTCAGACTGCCAAGAAACAGACTGAACAAGAGTTGAGGGAAGTGAAGGAAGAGGCTAGCGTCCTGGCTGGCAAGTTAGCAGAGGCCCGAGCAACTATGAAATTACTTGAAGACGCATTGACTACAGTGAAAAATGATTTGGCTCAACTTGCTGGAGAGAAAAACGAGATGGGAACTGGTAAAAAGAATATAGAAATAGAGTTGCAGAAAACAATTGAACAAAGAGATGAATCTCAAAGCAGGGTTTTCAAGTTGGAGAGTGATGTAGAAGGATTGGAAGGTTCATGCAGAGAAATGAGGCTTAAGATAGCGGGTTATCAAGCCAAAGAGGACAGATGGGGGTAAAAAAAGGCAGAACTTTTGTCATCATACAATAGTTTGTTAATGAAAGATAAAGGTAAATGTTTTCCTCCCACCTCATTAGTCTTGTGTACTTGATGTTCAATTGTCAATACTCTTTATTAAGTTGAATTTTTATTGTTGCAGAATCTGACGAGTTGAGGGAAGTGAAGGAAGAGGTGAGCATCCTGGCTGGCAAGTTAGCAGTGGCCCAAGCAACTATGAAATTACTTGAAGACACATTAACTACTGCAAAAAATGCTTTGTCTCTACTTGCTGAAGAGAAAAACGAGATGGAAACTGGTAAAAAGAATATAGAAATAGAGTTGCAGAAAACAATTGAACAAAGAGATGAATCTCAAAGCAGGGTTTTCAAGTTGGAGAGTGATGTAGAAGGATTGGAAGGTTCATGCAGAGAAATGAGGCTTAAGATAGAGGATTATCAAGCCAAAGAAGACAGATGGAAGGAAAAAGAGGCAGAACTTTTGTCATCGTACAATAGTTTGTTAATGAAAGTAAAAGGTAAAGGTTTCCCCTCGCACTTCGTTACTCTTGTGCACTTGATGTTTAATTGTCAATAATCTTTATTAAGTTGAATTTTTATTGTTGCAGAAGCTGAGGAGCCTCTGTTGTCAGCATCTCAATTAAGAACTTTGATGGAAAAGTTATGTGGGACTGAAATTCCTCTTGTGGAGTCTGAAGACCTGGAGTCCCATATCTCTGCTGATGTTAAGAAACTGTTTTCTGTTATTGGTAGTTTCACTGATTAGCAGAATCGAATAAATTTGCTCTCTAATGAAAAGGAAGAACTGCAGTCTACACTTTCAAGACAGAATTTTGAAATTGAGCATCTTAAAGGAGAAATTGAAATACATTTTAGAAACAAGCCAGACTTGGAACATATGAAAATGGAGCTGTCTGAGGTTAAATTTGGTTTGGAAAAGATTATTGTTGTGTTGGGAGGAAAGGAGTTCATTGGAGGCCAAAATTCTGTTGGTATGAAAGTGCTTTTGCCTGTTCTAGAAAAGCAGGTTAATTCATTCCTGTTGGAGGCCAAAACTTCAAAATCCAAAGCAGAGGAACTTGGTACCAAGCTGGCTGGAAGCCAAAAGGTCGTGAATGAATTGTCAACTAAGGTTAAGTGAAGCACCTTCTGCATCCACTGGGTCTGAAATATCTGAAATTGAAGATCTGGTAAATAATTTTCTTTTACGCCTTCTGCATCTATAGTTAATTCAGTTTTATTAACTTACCTTGTCAACGTGAACTTTATGGTTTGATACATATTGTTAAATTAGAATTTGAGTTTTTATTCCGACTTAAATTTTGTGCGGATCTAACTGTCTAAGAAGCTTTTAAATCATGCGTATAATATAAAGAGTTACGCTTGATTTCAGTAAATTGTATAGGATAATTTGTTTAGAAGATTTACTATATGCCTGGCAGTTTAAATAGACCTCTGGTTTTTCTCTTAGTGACAGGTTCAAATTTAAACGGATTGATGGTTCTTTAGTTCTAGATTAATGCAATAGATCAACTTTTTTGTTAATGAATGTGCTTCATTATTGCAGTACCATTGCTTTGACAGATATAGTTCTCTGACCTAAAACTTCTATGGCTGTATGGTGACCGTAATATTGAATTTTTCGTGAGCCTAATCATTGATCCTTCATATTATATATATTCAAATTATTAGAACATTTTCAAGTGATGCTTGGATATTCTATCTTTTTTTGTTGAGATTATTATATCATAACTGTAGATGAGGATTTGAGAATTCCCATTGAAATTGCGTGTGAATATGGAGGCAGGTGAATTAAGGAAATCATTGCACAGACATGTTTGATGAAATAGTGTGGAAAATGATTGAATTATTTTGTGGTTGTGATGACAAATATAGAAGTGATGAATAGAAAAAAATGTTGGGTGTTAGTTATAGACTTTTCAATGCATATAATCATGTAACATATTGTACTTTCAGTGGGCTGCTTAACTTTACAATGACATTGAAAAGAAAAACTCTGCTCTTACTAATTCTAATTTACTTTATTGATGCTTCTGCAGGGATCATTTGGAAAGAACCCAATATCTTCTGCGCCCTTAGCTGCCCATGTCAGAACTATGTGAAAAGGATCAACTGACCATCTTGCACTTAATATTGACTCAGAAGCTGACCGCTTGATCAACAGCAAGGAAACTGATAAGCAGAAATGTTGGCATTCTACAATTTTTTTCTTTCTTAGAAAAGTAACTTCTTATTTGTACAAGCCTCTAACTTGCAAAACTTAAGCATACGGTCGTTTCTCTTTTTGACAAGTCGTTCGTTCAACTCCCTCAACACATCGGGTCTCATCCCAAAACAAGGGAAGTTGATTGCAGATCGAGTCGATGGAATCTGGTAAAATCCTCTACCCAAATTATCATATTGAAAAGGGAAATTTTCTTTTCTTAAGAGCGAATTATCAAGTGCTTTCTTAATGCTGACTATGTATTTGAATAATTTGTAATGATCATACATATGTTTTTAATTGGTGGAGGGTATCCGGTGGTCAGGTTCTAAGCAGTCGTCCCAGAGCAAGGCTAGGCCTCATTGCCTATTGTCTTCTCCTGCATATATGGCTACTCGGAACCGTTTTATAACGAAGCGTGTGATCTTCAATCCTCTGGACATCTTATCTGATGCCACAATTGCATCATGGATATATATGGTAGTCATTCTTTTATTTATTTATTTATTCGACACAATCATGGATGTACATTTCTAGCGATTGCACTTTTAGAAGTCGCAGAGGATGTAGGGTCCATACTTTTGAAGGCAAAATTCGCCAGTTTCAAGTAAAACATTGAGCATGTTGCAATTTGTGGGTAGTTAATAGACAAAATTAAGATAACATATATATATATATATTCCAATTTCTTTTTCCTCTGAAATTTGTCTTTTGCTTTTATCAGTTTAGGTACGCTACATCTGTCCTTTTTTTTTTTTTGTTTGTTAATTTAAATTTTTTTAGGTCTCCTTTTATTTTTTAAGTTGATCTGCATTCCGTCTTTCTACACTTTACTCATTTCAAATTTAGTTTCTAAAATTCCTAAATTGATCCTAGATCTCTCTACTCTTTTGATAGCATTATTAAAGCACTGTTGTTTTATTATATTATGTAGCATTTTTTATTTAAAAAAAGAACAAGGAAATTCTAGATTTAACTTTTTTATTTGTTTTATTTAACTTTCTAATTTTTTAAAATTTAAAAATGTCACATAATCTAATTATTAATTTTTTTTATTGTGTTATTAGTTGGACTTCAATTATTAAATAAAACAGGTAGAGAAATTAATTTTTTTAGATTAAAAGTAGATGGGGCTAAATAATAATAATAATAATAATAATAATAATAATAATAATAATAATAATAATAATAGGCTATGTTTGGCGGATAAATTTGGAGATTTTAAAATGCTAATCATTAATTTAAAATATTAGTACTTGTAATTGATCTTCATGAGTTATTGGATAAATAATCATTTAAAACTAATTTAGGTTATTGGAATTTCATTGATTTAGAAAAATATTGAAAATAAATAATATGAAAATATACAATGCAATAATATTTATATGTTTAATATAACAAGTTACACGCATCTACGATTTTTTTTATTTAATTTTTATTATTCATCAGATTAAAATTTTCAAAATTAATACAAAAGTTTATTTACGCTTAAATATATGCAATTAGTGTTTCAAGGTTGTCCCTTTTTTTTTTTTTGAATTAAAAGATTGTTTTTCTTCTCTTAACATTTAAGGCGTATCCCAACTAAAATAATTATTCGTAGAATTAAATTTATTTATTTGTTATGCTATAATAATATGCTTTTGTAATTCAATTTAATATAATTTGAATGAAACGTTAATTCTTTCTTTTATTATTTTTTTAATGTTATTTACTTTGTTTTTAAATCTATTAGATTTTAAAAACAATTAATTAAATATATTTTAGTTTAAACCCCTAAATTTTCTTAAATAAAATCTAAATTATTATCTAAATTTTGAAAAAAAAATTATGCTTGTTTTGACATTTTGGAATATTTTATTCCTATAGATATAATCATAATTAATTTAAAATATACCAATCGTTTAAAGTTAAAAAAAAGTAAATTAAATATAATCCCAATTATTTTAAAATATAACTATTGATGACAATTACTTAAGTTTATTCAGATGTCCAGTACTATAAATATTATATTTAATGTATTTATATATTTATATAAAATTTATGATCTCAATCAATTTTTTATTTATACATGCAACTAACCTATGCATCACACAAATAAATGAAACAAGTATGTAAAATATAAATAATGTATACACTAAATTTGGAACAGGTGTCGCATCTATTTCTTTTTTTTAGATAAATATTAATTAAATAAAAATTCTAATTTATCCATTTGATTTTATTTAAATATTGATTTATTATTTATTATTATTTAATTTTAATTTAAACATACAAATCCTAAAATCAATTATCATATTTTTAAAAGAAAATGACATGATTTATCTATTCATTAGATTTTTAAAATTTATATAAATTAAATAAAAAATAAAAAATAAAAAAATAATTTATCCATTTAATTTAACTTAAATATTTATTTTAATATAAAATTTTTTAAAAATAATTGTCGCATTAAAAAAAGGATAATCTGAATAAAATTATTTACCTGTTGTTATAAAATAAAAAGACATAAGAATTTAAATGAAACAAAACTCTGCTTCTAATGACTATTAAAATAAAAATATATCAAAACTTATCTAGATACACCCTTCACCCATATCCGTCCCCATAATAGGGTTACAGAGCATTACCGAACTTATTTCATAATCAATCATACATTTCACATACATTTTCCAATTCCAAATAAAAGTCATTCACAATCAATCATATAGTCCCTAATACGAGCCTATGAGGCCCAAAACATGTATTAGAAGTGGTTCGGGACTAAATCGATAACTCAAAAAAATTTTGGAACACTTAGAAAATTTTACAAAATACAGGGGACACACGCCCATGTGGCCGAGCCATGTGTCTTGCACGGCCGAAGACACGCCCGTGTCACAAGCCGTGTGGACATTCGAAATGAGATCACATGGCCGTGTCCCAACCTGTGCTCGACCCTGTGTAACTCTTTGAATTAGGTCATATGGCCAACACACACGCTCGTATGACTAGCCCGTGTGCCTTTCAAAATGGCCACACACGCCCATGTGCCAGGCCGTGCTAGACTTATAGGGTATACTGACTTATGCCACATGGCCAAGTCACACGCCCGTGTACTGGGCCATGTGGAGCATACTGACTTGGTTGCTAATTAAACACAAGGGGACACACGACCGTGTCACCTGATCATGTGTCACACACGGCTGAGACACACGCCAATGTCTCTGCCCGTGTGGACAAAAATAGACTATTTACCAAGCTATATTGCTCACCCAAACTTTCATTCACCTACACAACCCAAAATAGCATATAACATAGCATAAATAGGCATTCCAATCATTCACCTACACAACCCAAAATAGCATATAACATAGCATAAATAGGCATTCCAATCAATCTCAATCAAGTCTAACTCATGCTAATTCCATACCAAGAACTATACTGCTCATAACATCATAATTTACCTACTCAAAACATACAAATTTCTCATTCACAAATAATCTAAATGGTTACTTTCATTTATGCACTATTTTGCCTAAAGCCACAAGCATACCAATCTTAAATTTCAACCATTTGATACTCAAGCTATTAATTCACAACAAGCATTCATATAATAAATTATCAAACACATAACAAAAGGCTACTTGCACATATATATACATCACCAAGTATACCAAGATAATCCAAGTCACATGGCTATACACATAACTAACCACTCATCATTTACAAGCCAAATCAAATGGCTAAATCCATTACTAATATATATACCAAAATGACCATAACTTCTATACATGCCATATAACCAAATACATAAATTCAAAAGTATTAAAGTGATAGCTTGATAGTGTGATGGGATCTTCGACAACTCCTAAATCCGAGCAAGCTTCGATAATCATTATAAAAAATGAAAAAGTAAACAGAGTAAGCTATAAAGCTTAGTAAGTTCGTATAGTAATAAACTTAACTTACCATATATACACAATTTAAGCAATTAAATACATCATATATAACTCATATTGATCCACAAACCTATCATATATTCATTCACAAGGTTAAATATGAAATTCACAAGTTTCTTCAATTCAATGCTTGTATGGTTCATGTACATACCTGTACCAACTAGTATCAATCTCATACTCATCCATATCCTTGATATACCTGTTGAACCATTTGGAATAATATCGGATACTCGGGAATCTCGCACCCTAAGTGCCAAATACATAGCTGAAGCTATCTCAATCTCATATCTCATATAATGCTAATTCTCGAGCTATCAACGGGTCTGCTCACACAAGCTGACAATCATGACGTAGCTACATGGTGCTGCTCATACAAGCTGACGAGAATCCGCAACACATGCCGGATAACTTAGCCACCGGTAGGGCGTACAGACCAGCACCCAAACACATAATCCCTAATGACATGTCATTCAAATCCTAATCTATTCCTAAGGTTCAACCAAGATTTCACATTGCCGAATCTTCATCGAACGTATCTGTAAGATCGTATTCAAAATAATTCAATAATAAAGCATTTAAAATACAATTATATCAATGATTATTAACATACAAACTTACCTTGATCGTAAAAACGACGAAATGGATCGACTAGTCCAATACTTTGTTCTTTCCCCGATCTAAATCCTAACTTCGCTTTTCTTGATCTATATAATATCAAATTTAACTTATTCAATTATCATTCTATTCAATTTAGCCCAAAAATCACATTATAGAAAAGTTACACTTTTTCCCCTAGTAGTTTAACATCTTTACAATTTAGTCCTTAGCTCATAAAAATACAAATTCATGCAATTAAGTCCCTACCCATGCTGGCTGAATTTTTCTTATTACCATAGTAGCCCACATTTTTCATTTATTTCACGTTTTTACCACAAAATTTCCACATTTCACAAATAAATCCCTAATTAAAAATTTTATCAAAAATCTCTTAACAAATGTTTATCTAACAACAACCATTTGTTTTCTATAATCAAACATCAAAATACATATACATTCATCAATAAAAAAACCCTAAACCTTTAAAAAAAATTCAAATTAGTCCCTGGGCTAGCTAGATTAAGCTACAACGACTCCGAAAACATAAAAATCATTGAAAACGAGAAAAAAAGCATACCAATTTGACAAGGATGAAGATGGTCAAAACTTCAAGCTAAAAAATGGCTAGGTTTTCTTCTACATTTGGTGGAGATAGGAAAATAAAGATGAAAACTTTTTTTTGTTTTATTTAATTAACCTTTATTTGTTAATTTCCTAATTTAACCTTTAAAACACTTATTAATTACACCAAATACCAAGCCACTATCATCCACCAACTCATAAATGGGCTAATTACCACATAAAGACCTCCACTTTAAAGTTCTATAGCTATTAGACACCTTTAACTAGTAGAACTCATAATTTTCACTTTACGCGATTTAGTCCTTTTTATCAAATTGAACATTCAAACGATAAAATTTCTTAACGAAATTTTCACACAATCATACTATCATGTTGTAGACATTAAAATAATAATAAAGTAAATATTTTCACCTTGAAGTTGTGGTCCCAAAACTACTGTTTCGATTTGACTAAAAATGGGCTGTTACAAGATCTCGATGGACATCCACTTAATAAAATAATTATAACACCCCCTTGAATGTCCATTTGTAGATAATATGTCTCATTAAAACCTTATTAAGATAAAAACACTATGGGAAAAAAATACTAGTGAAGAAAAAAGAGTACACATATCTATAATACGCATATATGTTGCCTCATTAAAAATATTACCAAGAAAACCCATTGGGACAAAACCTCGGGTAAGGGAAAAAGAGTACAACGCGTATTTACTCCTCCTCATTAAAACATCACATGCTTTCTCATATTCTACATGTTCAATCTTGAATACTAGCTTTTCAAATGAGCATTTATATCACAATTCTTTTGAAAGTCATGAGTGAGAGAAAATTTGAGGAAATATATTTTGACATCTTCAGGAGTTTCAACAATAATCATAGCAAAACTTTAATCATGATTCTTTTATGAAAACACAAATAGGTATTGTGGATCATTTTATGATCCTCCTTTAACTACTATTCACTAAGTCAAATTTACCACATGTTCAAATTATTTCAATTTATATAAATGAACAATTTCCCAAGAATTTCAATATGCTTCTAGCATTTTCAATCCTTCAAGGATCTTAATATAAACTTTACTATATAGTGATTCATAAAAAGTTGTAACAACAACCATTAGACGCAAGTTTAATCTTTTATGAATTACCAGTTTAATAATATGTCTAAAGGTTATTGCATCCACCAAAAACGAATATTATATCTTTTCATAATCAATCTGAGGCTTAGCAGAAACCTTCATATTTTATTGAGTTTTTGCAAAACTACTTCATTTGTATCCTCACTGGCTTTATACCTTTAGATATTTGGACTTCTGGTCCAAAAAATCTACGAATTTCAGTTGTGTCTTTCTATTTTGACCAATCTATTCCATATTTATATTTCTCAATAGATTTATCCAAGATTCTCCTTTTATTTCATTATTTTAACAATAATATTGCATGCAAAATCATTGTCGACCAGTTTTATTATTGATTCCACATTTTCGTGAATTGACATAACTTATTGAGATATCTTACTTTCACTATTTTAGTATTCTATTTTAGGTACTTGAATCACATCTGAAGTTTTACTTATTAGTTTTGTCTTTGTTCTCTTTTGGAGCACCCGCCTTCACTATATGACCATCTAGATTTATTGTTTTCTTTTATTAGAATTTTCATATTTGGAACTTGTAATGAGTTATCCTTATTGAACTTTTGGATCAAATTACTCCCCCCTAACTCATTACAAGTTATTATTTCTCTCCCCCTAATGGGGGAAAAGTATCGAATCAAGATAGTAATCACAAATCATGTCATAATTGAATCTTCAATACGTTCAAAACATCTAACAATACTAGGATACTTGTAATTAATATATATTTCCAACTTTCTTTGAGGATTCACTCATCTTTGTGCATTGTGGTGGAGCAATTAGAACATATACGAACATACAAAAATTCAAAGATGAGAAATATTTAATTCTTGACTAAAAACCAATTGTACTGGGGAGTATTTATAACTTATTGACTTGATGCAGACAACATGTAAATCAACATAATCTCATGTTGAAATAGAAAGTTTAGTTATCATAAGTAATAGTTTAGATATTAATCAGATGCGTTCAATCAATAATTTCTCTAAACCATTATGCGTATAAACAACAAGCTTTTACTAATTCTTTTCAAACTCATATACAATAATCAATAAAAGATTGAGATATAAACTCATCAGCATTAGCAAGATGAATTGTCTTAATTACATAATTTGAAATTAATTATTTAAACAAGTAATCTAGCAAACAATAGGTTGCAAGTTGATAACACATATGCGATTATTTTGTAGATGTATCTACCAAAATCATATAATATCAAAACTATTACATGGTGGATGAATGAGCCCATATTCATTTTAGAAATACAAGACATTAAATCTCAACCTTGGCTAGTGAGTTTCTAATAAGAAATTTTCATTAAGAACAAACAACAAATTTAAATTCTTTAAATTAAAGAATCTTCTGGTTCTTTAATGAATGCCCATATGAATTCTCAATTAATTTCCTATCATATATGATCCAGGAATGTCTAACTGGTCATGTCAAATAGTAAATGCTTTTGTATCAGTAAACTTCTCGTTTACTTTAACATGCATTTCAATTGTACTAATAATGTCAATATAAATTGTGACAAATTGATAATTTTACTGTCATTCCTTTTACTTTGTATCCACATATAAGTATTATTGTGACATTTACTACTGCAAATGTATAAATCAATGTGAAGTTTGTAATGCCACTAAGTCAACAAAATAAATATAATTTTCAAACAATTATATGCACTATTCGCTTCAGGGAATATGCCAAAATCTTCAAATCAAATCAATAACTTAATCCTCCTTTTTTTTTCATCTTTTCAAAATAGATATTTATAGTATTCATATGAAATATAATCTTTTCTTCATTCACAATCTCAATATGATATCCATTATTATGGATATCTCTTAAAACCAATGCATTAACTACCACAAATTTTGTGCTTATTAGATATTGATATATTGGCTCTTCTAGAGCTTTCAACTAATTTTGTACTATCAAATATTGGAATAATATTTGTTTGTTTCAGTACCAAATAAGATAAATATTTTCTATCTATAATGATATAAATATTTTCTATCTGTAATGATAGAATTCGTTACTACATTCTTATATCCTTCCTCAAAGAATATTAACATAAACAAAATACTTGAGCTTACGCTACATATGTAGCAAATAATCTTTCATATCACATTGATAACGTAAGTTATCTTTAACCCTTGAACAATTATCTTGAGAACTCTCATTGTTCTCTTATTTATTACTATGTTCCCACTTTTAGTGGTCCATGATTATATCTTTTGTTTTCTTTATGTTTGCATTCACTTCGGGGAATGCAACAAATCTAGTAGGACAGACGTCTAAACGCCTCCACTGATTCTTTATTTCATAATCATCATTGCAAAAATATGTGGATTTCAAATCGGAATTTATCTATTTATGTTGTCATGATTAGTCTCCAATTATAACAAACATGATATACTAAATAAATCGTAGTAAAAAATTCCTGAAGATCTTTAACATCATCGTCACCACCCACACAAGGATTATATAAATTACTTTGGAAAATGTTTACCCATAGTGCGCAAGCCTTAATTGAAGACTGAAATTGCAATAGCGCTAGAAGGCAATGGACAACAACTTGAGCAACAGATTTGGGGTGACCATATTATAAAATAAAAGAGAATCGTCTTGATAACGTGTTGTAAAATAAAAAGACAGAAAGTAAAGAATAAAGAAAATAGGAGAGCAAAAGAGAGAGCATATTTTATTGATCAATCAGAATATTTACAATACTTCTCCAAAGTCTCTATTTATAGGCATAAAATCATAAATGAAATAAAACTCTACTTCTAATGACTATTAGAATTTAAAGTACATCAAAACTTATCTAGATTTTGATGAGCATTCACTTAATAAAATATTCATAACACTTGTAAAATTATCTCCTTTACATTTTTTCAAGATGAAATTGTTAACATTAATTATCTTTTTACTTTTAATAATTAAAAAGCTATTATAAATTAGAATTTAAATCATAATTAAATTTAAATTTTAATTAACTAAAAATAGCACCATAAATATTTTAATTAACTTTTATTTTAAAAGTTGTACTTCTTTTTCTTATAGCTTTCATTAAGAAGAAAAGAAAATTTTGCCTTAAGTTCTAAATGTTCAATGAGATCAGAGAATTTAGGAATCAAGATTGATTGCAGAGGCTGAAGAGCAGTTATTAGTTCTATAGATTTTCTTTTGTACATAAGAAACAAATGATATTCATCATGCAAACTTTTCAACACTTCACTTTTTTAATGAACTCCATATTTAATTTGACAACCAATGTTAATTTAAGGTTTTCTAATAAAATTCATATATTTTTTTTTCAACTTATGTGTGTAATCTCACAAAAATTTTAGTGTAACATCCCAACATTTTTGATATGACAAGTGACACTATTGCGATTGCATATATAGTAAATAAACAAGAAATTTTGGAAAATAAGTTGGATAAAAGAATCTTATGAAATAAAAATCGATAATTGAGAAGGAAAAAATCCATTAAAAGAATTTTAGAAGTGAAAATATGAAAAAGGACCAAATTGTAATTTTTGAAAAGTTTAAGGACTAAAGTGTCAATTTAATCAAACTGGGAATAACCAATTATTAATGATGGGAACAACCAATTATTAATGATGATTTAGCATAAGTATATACTGAAATATGCATTGGCATGATGAAAATCACTTTTGAGGTTAAATTGGAAAGATTGAAAAGTGCATGGATTAAATTATAAAATTTTTAATTTTATCGAGAAAAGGGAAACGATGTAATTTTCATCCTCCATATATTTAAATTAAAGATCGTTAAAAGATTCAAAAAGAGGATAAATGATAATTTTGCTATACAAGAGTATTTTGTTGATTTCTTAAGAATTTTATAATGTAAATATTATTTGGATAATAAATTTGATATTTGGGATTAATATGGGCCTTTGAATGAGGTTACTTTAGTATGATGAATTGTGGGCAACAAATTTATATGTTGACTTGGACCAATTTTGACTAGAGACATTTTTAGTTTTAATTGGATAAAAAAAAGGATGATAAACACCCCCAACTAACCTTGTAGTCGGCCATCTCCATGGTAGCTCTTTTATCACTTTTTTTTCATTTCCTTTTGCTTTTCTCTACAAATTTCCTAAAGTCCCAATAATTAAACTTTGAGATTTAATTAAATAACTTGGAAATAAACCTTCTTGCATGGTTTCCACCATCATTTTCAACTTAAGGTTTGAAAAGTTTTAGTGTGAGAAAATGAAGCTTGAAAGAAAAAGCTTCAACTAGGTAAGAGTTGTGTTTTTCCAACTCTTCAAGCATGAAATTTGTGTTTGATTATTATGAGAAACCTTAGAAAGTTTAGCTATTAATTTTTGATGTATTTTTATGTGTATGGAGTGTAAAACCCCTCACTCGAATAGAATCAATATCTCAAATAAAGAATATCACTTTTGAACACGATGACCACTTAACTTGAATATTTAGTTAACACTTCATTTTAACATATTTAATCTTATTTGAAGCTATTCAAGTTATTTCTAAGTCTTCTTTAAATTTTGGTTGCAAACAAGGACCATTAGGCCCTTTTCGGGTCAAAATAGGGTAAACAATGTCAATGTCGCGACATTGGCAAGTTGATGACGCAACACTGAGGCTAGTTTACACCTAGTGTTATGACATCAACTAGGTGTAACGATATGGGAACTAGATTGCTCCTAATGTTGCAAGATAAGCTTTTGTTGTTGTAACATCGCAAATAGATTATTTAATACAAATCTAAATCTCCAAATATCAACTCTAAACTATCACCATTCATTCCATATCATTCCTAAACACTTTTGGAAATCAAGAGTTATCATTCAAATCCTCATACAACATATAAAAACATAAACTTAATAAAGATCATCCCAAGGCAAAAAATGATGTCAAACATGCATAACATAGTTTTAGAACCACATAGTCAATCTATGTAACACTCTACAGACGAGCCTGAAAATTTGGACTCCCAAGTTCGCCAGTGTTCTGGTAAACTAGGTGTTCAGCAAGGCTTAGGAGAGCTGGGGGTTCGCCAATAGCAGTGTATGCCTGATGATATGGTAAGGGGTTCGCTAGTTTCTCTATGAGGCAGGTTCGCTAATGTTTGGCAAGTTGGAGTTCGCTAGTTTGATTGGCGAACTGGGGTTCGCCAGGTAAGTTGCGTGTTGGGGTTCATCGGTCAAAGATACATTGAAACTCATATTAAGAAAAAAAGATGTAGTGCATTTAAGAATACTTTACATGTAAGTAACGTCTTCCTAAGTCAAGTAGGGTATCCAAAGATTATCAAGACTCCTAGGTCTATAAATACGACCCTTAATCCTATGAAATTATTCACTGAATATTCTGCTGTCAAAGTCTATGCTTTAAGTTTAGTTCGTAGCTATTAGGGTAAGCTTCTGTCTTGTTGGGTGTGATTGTCTAGGTTTGAATTGCTTGAATTCTGTATGTCTTGTACTACTTAAGTAATATGTGTATATGTTTGTTGCAAACCAGTCAGACTGTCTACCGGCAAGGAAAAAGGCAAAGCTAAACTTGTTTAGGTTTCTTCATTTTCCAGTGAGTGGTCTGGAATTATTTGGAATATGTTAACTGCGATGTTTTTTTGTTTATACTGATATGTTTTCTTTAAGAATTATGTTTCTGAAACAAGTTTCAAAGGTAATTTTTCTGAAAAGATATGTTTTAAAGCTACAAACCTTTGTTTCCAAATAAGTATTGAAAATAGGAGTTTTAAAGCACATTTTTGTGCGAGCTCCTATGCGAGCTAAGGTTCAAAAAGAATGTTTTCAAAAATGGTTTTACAAGCTGTGTATCAGTGAAGCTCCTCACATGAGCTTAAATGACAAGCTATGTATCAGTGAAGCTCCCTAAATGAGCTTAAGTGATAAGCTGTGTATCAACGAAGCTCCCCACATGAGCTGAAGTGACAAGTTGTGTATTGGTGAAGCTCCCCACATGAGCTTAAATGACAAGCTGTGTATCAACGAAGCTCCCCATACGAGCTTGAGTGAATGTGCTCCTCAATGAGCCAAGCTCTATGTGAACTAGTGTGATATGTCTCAAAGTGCGTGCTCTTCTACAAGTTCGGTTGGATTATATACAATAAGACAAAGTGGCGAGCTAGTCTTGCGACCTAAGGCATACTCTATTTGTCAGTGTGAACCAGTCTTTTGAGCTAAGGCAGACCCTGTTCAAAGACAAGGTTTTTCTAAAAAATGTGAGTTGGCTTTGCGATTTTATGGTCAACCCATACTCAGTTTCTAAAAGGTTTTTGATAAACGAAATAAGCCTCGCAATTTTAAGGCAAGCCCTGCCGAGTATGTTTTAAGAAAATACTAATGAGTTTTCAAAAATGTTTTGCAAAGTTATGTTTTCTGACAGAATGTGCGAACTATGTCTCGCAACTTCACTCGCGAACCGTGCACGCGAATTGCTTTCAAGACCAAAGTTTATTTTCTTTAAAATATCTATTTGTAAAACATATCCTAATGTTTTTCATTCCTCTCTTACTTCTTCTTAGGTAAGTAGGTCACAATTAGCATTGGCGAGTTTGATGATGCGGTGAGGTGCACTCCTAAGCAGATGTTGGTGAACCTAGTTTAAAGGCAATGGGATTATTAGTATGGGTTTAGAACTAAATGTAATATTTCATACTTTATGAATATGAAAAAATTATTTGAGGTTTAAACTATTTAGTTACATTTAAATTCTCAGTGCATTTATTTGTGAACCATGTTTAAAGTACTTGTTATTTCATAAATAAATTTAATGTTATCCATGCATGAGAGTACTATGTTTTATTTACAAAATAGTTAGATTTAAGATTAAGGTTTACCGCATGCTGCGTGCCATATTTACATGCGTAACCCTGGCTCTGCGATGCCATAAATATACGCAATCTCGTGTAAGTGATGTGAACCTTAATTACATGCGTATCCCTGTTATGATTATTTTGTTACATGTGAACCACTTGTACGATATGCAAACCCTTATATGCATGTGAACCTTGTTGAAATATAATAACCCTTGCATGCATGTTCCTTATGATTGCAACAGATCATATTTAGCGAACTTGCTCCTTTGTATGTAATCCTATGATATCATGTGTACCTTGCAAACTTATGTTGATTGTTGCTAAGCGAACTCTTGTATGATGTGATTTTATGTGAAGTCAGATAAGTATGCGAGCCTATGCCTTAAACTGAACTGCAAACTCACATGTTTTTTTGTTATGCGAACTATGTTGTTATGAGGCATACAAACCTGCTTATGTTTGTTTGTGAAGCTTGCATGTTTGCTTTCTATTACCACTGTTATGTTTTAAGTTAGCGTAACTTTTTTTAAGACTTAAGTGGTGTGTTGGAGGTTAGGTTGGGAGTCAACAGAGAGTCATTCAATGGCTAATGTAGCTTGCCAAATTGGAGCAAAAACTTCTAGGTTGAGTTTTCGGTGTTACATTGGTTGGTATCAAAACTAGGTTGACCTTGCCAAAGTAAAGGAAAACTAGGTACATTCGCTAGAAAGTGGAGAAATGTAACACCTATACCCGGCCCGATCGTTGAGCCCGGATATAAAGATGTCACTCTACCGTCTTATTACTTGCACATTACAGTATTTATTTTATTAAAACCGACACATGTTTTAAGACATACATACACTAATCATCATCAAATCATGCTGGAATTACATTAATGTAACTTACCGTGTTAAGAATTCAAGCATTTGGACCACTTAACGAAATTTCCAAGACAATCACGTAGGTATCGATACTACTTGGAAAATCTGTATCTCTACCAAAGTATCGATATTTCTACCTCAAGTATTGATACTTGTGATAGGGTATCGATACCAAATTACATTACTGTCTCCGTACACATTTCAAAGTGTAACATGAATATAGATATCTCTACTTCAGACCAGAAAAATGTAAAATACATAAGCATAAAAGTCATTCTAACTTGTAACAATTCATCATGCTATCATATCATCATCGAATAAACATGAAAATGGTTATAATAGTAGTCTCGAATATTAAAAAATAAGTTTAAATGATAATCGGCATAATACGATTCAATTCTCAAAATCCTAAGAGCAATTAAGCTATGGAACCTTCAAAATATCATGACAAATATCATTAAAAGTTTACCATATTACCTTATTCCCAAAACAAAAATAAATAACAATAACACCTATGAAATAACAAATAAGGACTTACTTGGATCACCCCTCAGAAACCACACCGCTTACACCAGCACACAACTATTCTGCAATGGTTTAAAAGGAGTGGGTGAGCTTAACAAGCTCAATGAATGCCTAGAACAACTACCTTGCAAACAATTCATCAAGCATTAACGAAACAACCATATGGCACAACCTCAACAGTTCCAACACTAGTGTCATATTATACTTATGCATTGTTTACTAGTTCTTTTACATGGTAATCATATTTACTTGTACACATATATTACATTACACATATAATCACGTAACATTTAAGCATATATCACAATACTCATATAATCACATAGCTTTTAAGCATACATCACAATACTCATATAATCACATAACATTCAAGCATATACCACAATACACACAATCATATTTATAGATAATTTAGATAGAAGCCACATACTTATGTAGACATACATCAAATTACACATATATACACTTTAAGATAAATTGGAACTTAAACTATGAGACATAAAAGTAAGTTTTATCATCAGTCATTGGATACGCAGATTTTCGACACACCACATAGACTCATGAGTCCAACATGTACCAAAAGTGAAACATAAAGCTAACACTTTCCAACACACCAAACATGTCCCACATAATGGATCTTAGCTCACACTCCCTTATCTCTCCAACATGTTCTAAGGGCTCAACTCCCAAATCACAAAACACATATAGGTGAGTACTCAAAATTCTATGGCATGCCAACTATATCCAACGGTCTCAAAAGGTCACAAGGCCAAAATATCCACAATTACACAATTTTAATTACTGATTTAATACACATCATCTCTACTCATATTCATAAATTCACATCACAAACTTGTACACAATGCATGCTTATCGAATTCATATTTACTTGCACTTAAATTGCCACAATAATTCTCATTGTGCCATCACGTATCCAACCACATATTGGATATGTGATGGCACAATGAGAATTATTGTTACATTAGCATTACAATAATTCACAAATCAGTTTATCACATACATAACTTGTTACATTAACATTACATTCCATAATTCAACACATACATACTTACCGATTTTTGCACACTTCAATTGCACATTTATATTGCTAACACAACATCATCACTATTGTTTGGCATATTTAATATGCCCACAACACAACATAATTCACAATCGTCATCACACATGTCTCATATCACAATATCGCATCATAACAATCAATCCATAAATGTTCCCATAATCACATAATTTACCAAAAATAAAACAAGAGAAATAGAAAGCTTACACTTGGGACTTAGGATAGGGATTTAGGTTATTCCTAAACTTCCAATTAACACTATGAATCGTGTCTACTAGCAACGATTCCAAACACCCACCGATTAGGCTCTCACCGAAAAGCCGGAAGCTCAAACTAGCTTTTCCTTGCCTTTATCTCTACTCGTAGAAGGTCCTATCGAATCCAACACTTAAACAAAATAAATCACACAACAACAAAATCAACATTCAACCAAAGACTCACATCAAATAATCAAACCACAAGCCTAAGCTAAATTCTCTTGTAATCGAAACCTTCAACATAACAAACTTAAAATTCAAATATCTCAGTCTATACTTAACTTTTTTGCTAAAATGATTCCATTCGTCTAATTATTCACCTATGAAAAATTCTCAACTTTTAAACTATGCAAAACTACCTAATTCATGGTATTGAAATTTTCGACATGTTTATGGCAATTATCATGAAAATTCATTAAATCCTTAGAAATCCTTAAAGAAACTTTAGAGTAAGTTTAGAAACCTTCTAATCATGTTAAAATAAGTTGAAAAACACTTTGAGACCACATTTTTACTCAAAATCCTGAAATTCACCATTAACGACCCAATTTTCGGCTTTTATTAAAATCATGCAATTAAATGGCTAAAAAATTAGTTTAAAAGACTAGATAACATTAAAAACTAATAGAAAGATGAATGGTTACCTTAGTTGGAAGAAAAATAGACTTTGTTAAAAACCCAAAAAACCCACACATGAAGAAGATGATGAAATCTATGGAATTTTAAGTTGTTTTCTTGAAGGTTTATGCAGATTTAATGCTTTAGGAATTATGGAAATCAATTAAATTAAGGTTTGAAGAACAAAAAGTGGAAGAGAGAAGCTTTGGGCGTAAGGGACGGCGAAAGCATAAAGATGGAGAAAACTAACGTGAAAATAGAACTATAAATGGGGTTTTTTAGGTTGGATTTTAAAATCTGGTCTAATTGCCTATTAAAAACTCTAAGTTTTAACTCTTTTATGAATCAATCCTATTTCCAAAATTAAAGATATTTAAAACTCATTTTCAAAAATTGATTTAATTTTCTAAAAACCATATTAAAAAAAATGATCGATTTACCATATTGTAAAGTTTTGAACACCAAAAGGCTAAAATTCCTAAAATACCCTAAAACTCCTAGGTCCTATTTTGGGGTGTTACAAGAAAAGTGGTTGCCAGAATGTGGCACAGTAAGTTTGCTAAATTATGCTAGGAAGGCTTGTCATAGCTAAAAAAGTTAATTTAGTGTCCATGAAAACTTGAAGTGCTTTGTATGAATGATTGTATGGTTGTTTGATAGGGTAATACTAGGAATAAACATAACCTTTGGTTAAGCTACATCTTCTATAGGATTACGTCTCGGATCATCCCTTTGCTATTTGCCAACTCTGTAAAGTAAGTTATGTTCTGTCTGAATTGTGTTCGTAAGTGAAAGCCTATTCTATGTGTACTATGGTTGCAAGTGTGTCTAGTATTCTAGATACCCAATTATGTGTTTAATGTCTTACTTAAATTCAGTATCTTGTGTACATTTAGAGTAAGAAAGGCTGCCTATTTGTAGAGTGAATGTGAATTGTGTAAATGAAGCTACTAATCACACAGAAGGTGACCAGATTTTGGTTATGCAAGAGCGAACCCACAGGGCAAGTGTTTTGGAAGAAAGCATGAAGCCTCTAGTTCAAGCTATGATTGGGGCTTTTGAGTGAGCTGCAAGAGCTAATACTAAACCTGTAAACTGTGGACTGCAACTGGAGCATCTGTGAACTTTAGGTTGCAAGGAATTTAGTGGTGTCCATGGAGCTGATACCACTAAGGCTGAGTATTGGCTTGAAGGTGCTAAGAAAATCCTTGAGCAGGATGTATGTTCTGATCAGGAGAAATCAGATACATTGTGTGCTTGCTCACCAATGAAGCACATCGTTGGTGGAATACTGTAAAACGTGGAACTGTTGCGGACAAACTGACATGAAGTTCTTCTTGATAACCTTCAAAAAGACATTTATGGGCTAGCAGTATCTAGTGGCTGACAAGTGTAAGTTTATCAACTTGAAGCAAATTGAACTATCAATAGCTAAGTATGAGCCTAAGTTTATGTGATTAAGTCAGTATGCTGAAGAGATGGTATCGTAATAGAAGAACTGACATCAAAGGTTTCGTTTTGGACTGCATCGTGACATCCAACTTTACCTGGTTACTCACCATGCTGCGAACTTCGATGAGCTGGTAGATAAAGCCAAAACCATTAAAGACATTAAGGTTTCGTAAACCAAAAAACAAGTATCTAGGTAAGTGTCCAAAAGGTACAGTGACTTGCAAAATTTTGTTACAAATGTCAAGCGAGCTTCCATGACTGATCGTTTGTGTCAGAAGAAGGACACCCAGAATAAAAATGAGGGCTCAGATGAGTCTAAAAACTAGATATAGTGTAAGCTTTACCAAAGGAATCATCTTAGAGGGTGTCGTAAAAAGACTAGAGGGTGTTTCAAGTGTGGTTTGAAGGATTACTTTGTTAAACACTTTTCAGAATGACAGGAGGGTTCGCGAGCTCAAGCTGCGACCCCTACTCAAGTGCGAGCTGGTACTCATGGTCAAAGAGGAAGCAAAGGTGATTAGACAAGGCCAGTTGGGTAGCAAACTCTGGCCTATATTTTTGCGACTCAAGCTGAAAAGTTAGGAGGGCTCGCACGAGTCTATGCTATGAAGGAGCCACATAAGCAAGGTACCACCGATGTTATTACAGGTACATTTACTCTTCAAACTATTCCCTTATTTTCCTTGATTGGCTCTGGTTCAATACAGTCATATGTTTTAAGTGAACTAGCTAGTAAGTTTGGAATAGCAGTAGAGACCATAGAAAAGGGTGTGATTGATACTAGTTCATTTAGGGATAGTATGTTAGTCAATGAAGTATAACGTTGGTGTCCACTAGAGGTACTATGTCTAGTTTTCTTTGCGAAATTGTTAGAGTTACCATTCTATGGCTTCGACGTGATTTTGGGAGTAGACTGACTGATTGTACATAAAGCCAAAATTGATTTCAAGTTAAAAGAAGTCGCTCTGTGAAGCAGTGAAGGCAAAGAAGTGGTGGTGGTAAGTGAGCAAGTTTGAGCAATGTCCAATATAGTCTCAACATTGAAGATAGAGAAAATGTTAGGTAAGGGCTACGAAGCCTATCTCATATTTGTAGTGGGTTCACAGGATATGGAAAAAGGTTTTTGTGAGATGTGAATTGTGTAATATTTCCGAAATGTGCTCCCTGACAAGCTACATGGACTATGCCCAAACCGTGAGGTGGAGTTTGCCATTGAGTTGTACCCTGGTAGTTTGCCAGTGTCAATCACTTCATATCACATAGCACCCAATGAGTTTAAGGAGTTGAAGATACAACTTCAAGAGCTGCTGGATAAATATTTCATTCGACCAAGCATATCACTTTGGGGTTCGTAGTGCTATTTGAAAAGAAGACGGATGGAAGTATGAAGATGTGGATCGACTATAGACAGTTGAATAAGCTGATTGTTAAAAACAAGTATCCGTTATCACAAATTGATGATTTGTTTGACCAACTGCGAGGTGCTGTTGTGTTCTCAAAGATCAACTTGTGATCTGGTTATTACCAATTCAAGGTGAAAGAATATGATGTACTGAAGACAACTTTTAGGATGAGATATAGGCATTACAAATTTTTAATAATGCCTTTTGGATTTACAAATGCACCTGATGCTTCCATGGACATGATAAACTGAGTATTTCATGACTACCTGGATAAGTGCGTAGTTGTGTTCATTGAGGACATCCTAGTGTACTCATGAACTGAGTGAAAGCACGACACCCATTTATGAACTGTATTACAGATTCTGCGAGAGAACCAATTGTTTATAAAATATAGTAAATGTGGATTCTAGCTAAAAGAAATTGTGTTTTTAGGGCACATTATTTCAGCTGAAGGGGTTCGTGTAAAATCAAAGAAGATTGAAGCCATTGTGGAGTTTAGATCACAGAGAAGCGTGACAGAAGTACGAAGCTTTTTAGAACTCGCACGGTCACAGGTTTGTTAAAGGGTTCACCAGTATAACAACACCCTTAACAAAGTTGCTCTAGAAGAAAGAGGGGTTTTCCTAGACAGATGAAAGATAGAAAATCATCAATAAGCTTAAAGAGATCCTTACCAAAGTACTTGTGTTGACAGAACCAGAACCGGGAAAGGAGTTTGTGGTTTATAGTGACGCCTTTCACACAGGGCTTGGATGTGTATTGATGCAGGAAGGGAAAGTGGTAGCTTATGCTTCTAAAAGACTAAAGGTTCATGAGCATAACTACCCAAGCCACAACTTGAAGCTAGCAGTAGTGGTGTTCGCACTGAAGAATTGGTAACACTACTTGTATGGTGAGTAGTGTACCATCTACATTGTTCAAAAATTTCTCAAGTATTTACTTTCACAAAAAGAATTAAGTCTATGAACAAGAAGGTGGATCGAGCTGCTGAAGGATTACTACTGTATCATAGAGTATCATCTTGGTAAGACAAATGTTGTAGCAGACGATTTGAGCAGGAAGTCTGTGAGTGAGCAACGAGCTATGTTCGCGTAGCTAAGTGTGACGAGTGATAGGGGACTACTCGCGAAATTGCAAGTAAGACTAATACTATCACAACAGATTTAGGTGAAGCAAGTTATTAATGAGGAGTTGGAAAAAAAGAGTTTGCCAAATGGGACAAGGAGTGAAAGGTGACTTTGCACTTAACGATGAAGGAGTGCTCTGTTTCTGTGGAAGGCTTTGCACGTTCAGTGATGAAAAGCTTCAATAGATGATACCTAAAGGGGCATACTATAGTCCTTATACGATACACCTAAGAAGTAATAAGATGTATCGTGACCTCCGCAAACTATATTGGTGGCCTAAGAAGTAATCTTGTTAAGCGAGCTGTTACAAAATTTATGGAGAAGTGCTTAACTTGTTAGAATTTCAAAGCCAAGTATCAATTTCCTTTGAGAATTTTATAGCCACTCAAAATACTTGAGTGAAAGTGGGAAAGAATCACCATGGATTTTGTGACTGGGTTGCCAGTGACTATGACCAAGAAGGATGTAGTATGGGTTATTGTGGATCGCCTAACGAAGTGTTCATATTTTTTAGATGTTCACATGAGCTATTCTTTACAAAGGCTGTCGAGATTTATGTTGCCAAAGTAGTTCAATTACATGGCGAGCTAGTTTCTATAACTTCAAACGGAGATCCAAGATTCACATCCCAGTTTTGGAAAAGTTGGCAAGGATTTTTGGGTTTGAAGCTTTAATTTAATACTACTTATAATCCTAAAAAAATGGCCAATCTGAAAGAGTAATAAGTGTTGGAAGACTTGTTGTAAAGTTGTGTTTTGTAGTTCAAAGGAAGATGGGAACGATATTTACCATTGAATGAGTTTGTCGATAACAATAGTTATCAGGCAAGCATTCAAGTGGCACCCTTTGAAGCACTGTATGGTAGGAGTTGTCGAACACCTATATGTTGCGCTGAGTTAAATGTGAAGAAACTTGTTGGACCTGAATTGGTTCGTGAAACAAAGGACAAGGTAAAACTGGTTTGTGAAAGGCTTAAGGCTGCCACAGATAGGCAGGAGCCGTATGTAGATTAGAAATGGTGAGACTTGGGTACTAGGTGGGCGAGCAAGTGTTTTTTGAAGGTATCTCCATAGAAGAAAGTCCTAATATTTGGGCGTAAAAGCAAGCTAAGCCCAAGGTTTATTGATCCTTATAAAGTAGTGGAAAGAGTTGGTCCTGTAGCCTATTGAATTAAGTTACCTCGCGAACTTAACAAGATTCATGATGTTTTTCATGTGTCTATGCTAAGAAGGTATCACATGACCCATCTTATGTAGTAGCAGTAGATGAAGTTAAAGGGTTGCCTGATTTAACTTACAAGGAAGAGCCAGTGAAGATTGTGGCTCGTGAGGTGAGAGTCTTGCGAAATAAACAGATCCTTTTGGTTAAAGTGTTGTGGCAAAACCCTAAGACAAACAAAGCTACCTAGGAAATAATGGAAGCAATGAGGAAATAATATCCTCAGCTATTTGAATATGAACAATTCAAAGATGAAATGTCTTAAGTGTGGGAGATTGTAACACCCCATAGATGGGCCTGGATGTTTTGGCCTCGAATGTGAAGGGTTTGCCAGTGTTCTGGCGAACTGGGTGTTCAGCAAGCTTTAGGTGACCTTGGGGTTCGCCAGTAGCACTGTATGCATAATGATGTGGTAAGGGGTTCACTAGATTCTCTGTGAGGTAGGTTTGCTAATGTGTTGGCAAACAGAGATTCGCTAGTCTATTTGTTGAATTGGGGTTCATCAGGTAAGTCGCGAACTAGGGTTTTGATCGCGAGGTTTCATGATAGGTTTTAAATATTTATAACTACTCATTCTTGAACTAACTATTATCAAGATGTAGGCAAGTGTACCTATCGAATAGTAGTATAGTTTTAGCAAGACCGGATTGTTGAACCCAAAGGAACTAAAAGTACTAGTAACAACTTTCTTTTTATTACCTAGCCTTAGAATAAGGAGGTTTTTGTTTTAATTAACTAATTATCTAAACTAAGAACAAACAGAGAAAAGAATTTGGGAATTGTTTTTGAGAAAAATCGATTGACTTAAGACAATACCTAAGGAAATATCCACCTAGACTTTACTTGTTATTCTGGCTCTGAATCAGACGATTTATTCATTCAACTTGTTCCGTAGAGATCCCTAAGTTATGTTATTATCCCTATTCAAGACTAATAATGTCTAATCCCTAGATTGAATAACCAAGACTTTTCTCTAATTAACAGTCTAGGTTGCATTAACTCGATCTATGGACCCCCTTATTAGGATTCACTCTAATCCGGCAAAATCTTGTCACCCTATTTCTAGGCGCGCAATCAACTCCGCTTAATTATGATAAATGTACTATTAGCCAGGGTCTATTCCTCCTCTGAATAAGAGCTTATCTTGAATCAGTATCCTGGGATATCAAAACAAGAATTAAGAACACATAATTAAGAACAAGTTAAATATTTATCATACGATTCAGAAAATAATAACAAGATTCGTCTTAGGTTTCATTCCCCTTAGGTATTTAGGGGATTTAGTTCATAACTAAATAAGGAAACATCTCAGAATAATAAACAATACAAAACATAAAGAAAACCCAAAACTCCTGAAGGGGAATTGAGGAGAGATCTTCAGTCTTGATGATGAATCCAGCTTCTGAGATGGATCAATTGGCTTCCTTGGAGTAATTCCTTACTCCCCTTTCTTTGTCCCCTTTTTCTTCTTCCTTTAGGGTGTATTTATAGGCTTTGGAATGCCTTTGAGCCCTCAAAAGTGGCCTTTTCTGAATCGGACTCAACTTGGGCTCGACAGGGACACGCCCGTGTGACACGTCTGTGTGCGATTACTTTAGGCCGTGTTTGAGCTTGTTAGAATGGCACGGGCGTGTACTATGCTCGTGTGAGTCGTGTTTCGATTCTGCCAGATTGACACGGCTGTGTGGTCTGCCCATGTGAGGATGTCCAGGCCGTGTTGATTTCATACTTTGGCCTATTTTCTCCGTTTTTGGCCCATTTCTCGTTCCTTTCTCTCTCCTATGCTCTCCTAAGTATAAAATATGAAATTAAAGCATTATGAGCATCGAATTCACCAATTATAATGAGAAATCATCCATAAAATGCATTAAATATGGGGTAAAAATATGTATAATTTACGGTGTATCAAATACCCCCATACTTAAGCATTTGCTTGTCCTCAAGCAAAATCCTCAACTCATAATCAAAATAAATTCTTCTCAACTTACAATTTATATTGATAATATCTCACATTAATCCATAAGTAATCATACATTGAGAATTCAACTAAAAGAACATAAAAGTTTCAAACATTCCAAGTTGAGTATTAATCATGCAAACATGGGTGTCTCTCCGCATCTAAGTAATTACCTTTGATTCAGAATATCATAGAGTTTCACATCCTTACTAAAGATTCACTCAAACCACTCGAGGTGTTTAAGGACAATAAATGAAGCACTCAATAGTCAATATTGAAAAGTCATTACCATAGGCTTGCATGAAAATTAAATCTCCACCACTATAATTTAAGATGATACATCAATCAAAAGGTCTTTAGAAGGTTGTAACGAGGCTTGGTTAGGGGGTGTGGTCACAAGCTGAAAGAAATGGTTAGAATCGAGATTGAATTGAAAAATTACCTAATTAGAAAAAGAGTTAATCTTCACTTGCGTACAACAGAGCTTCTACTCAGAATATGAAATTACAGATATGTATACATAGTTTTTTTTAAGAACACATAATTAAATAGAAAACATAAACTAATTATTAAGAACAAGACATAGCTAAGCAATTCATTCAACCCAAATCTCGACAAAAATAGGGGTCAATTTAGAGGATTTCAACAATAATGGGTTAAGGGTCAATATGGAGGTTAATACAAGGAATGGCTTGTTAGGCTCAAAGGGGTTTACCGTGGAGGTAGGCTTTTCATGGCATGAGTGGGTTAATCCTAAGTGCCTTAATCATTTTGATATATCAAATCAAATGGTGTGGTCTTGACATGCATAATTAAGCAAGTTCTAGAATAACAGTTCAATACTGATGCACTCAAAGCAATAATAAAAGTGAGCATGAAAGAATTAATAGATGCTCAAAAGGCTAAAAAATCTCACAAAAATTATTACTTTTTGATGTTTAGACTCGTGGATTCCAATTTCAAAGTAATACCTAGACTTGGGGAAACAACCTATAATTTTAAATTCTTAAAAATCAACTTATCATGCTTGATTCTCTAATGTCTTAAGGTTTAAACAATCAATGTAGAAATGCCTATGTTTTAATTCAAGATATATCAATCAAAATCATAAATCAATTAAAATTTATCCTAAATATGATATGAGAGCTTTTTAAGAGAACAAGACAGTCATTCTGGGATTTTTCTGATAAGGAAATAAATACCCCCCACACTTAAGATGTACATTGCCCTCAATGTACAAAGATATATATTATAAATATATAAATATGGCCCTTATTCAAGTATGGTATCCAAAGATTATCAGCATTCATAGGACTATAAATATGACCCTTAATTCTGTGAAATTATTCACTGAATATTCTGCTGTCAAAGTCTCTATTATAAGTTTAGTTCGTAGCTATCAGGCTAAGCCTCTATCTTGTTGGAAGTGATTGTTAGGTTCACATTGCATAAATGTTTTGTCTTGTTCAACTTAAGTAATATGTGTGTATGTTTGTTGCGAACCAGCCAGTCCATCTACTAGTAAGGAAAAATGTCACATTCTAAAAATTAGGTTAGTAGAAACTGGATTAATGAACCAAGAGAGTCGTTGCTCGAATTTTGTTTATTTATTTTTATTTGTTTTAAATATATTTTGATATTAATAGATATCAGGTATAGTGGTTGAGTAGTGGCGGAGCTGTCCTTGATGACTTATGTTTGAATCCTTACTTTCACATTATTTTCTATATGGTGTAATTTTGCTTCAAACCTTAGCAAAGGTCATCCATGTTTTTAAATAATTTCTATTAAAATGATAAGAAGGAAGTGAAGTGGTCAAGTATCTAAGTGCTCTTGAACCATCATAGTGGTCCTAAGTTCAAGTCTCCTTGTTCTCATCTTTTTATTTAATTTTTAACACAATTTCCATGTGCATAATGTGCTTTTCATCCACCCCATTGTTACCATGTTTAGGAGGATTTCTTTCCCTCTTTATGAGTCAAACGTACCGTATGTTGAGGTAACATGATCCCCTTTTCACTCCATGTCTCTCTCCCTTGCCAAAACTTCTTATATTGCCTATTTTCTATGATTCATTGAACCTGGTCACTATGGACCAAGCTTACTACACCTCCTAACTGTCACATCCCACTTTTCAATTAATTATACAAGAGTGTTACTGTCATATACTATGTTTTAAATTAATTGCGCAATAGTGAAAATAAGGAAGTGTAGTGGTTTAGTGGTAGGAAGCTCCTTAAATATCCTAGAGGTCCCTAATTCGAATACCCTAGATGCCAACCATCCACCCCTATTGTTGCCTTATGTTGAGGATTCCTTTCCTTGTTTAGGAAGTCAAACTTGCCATAAGTTGTGAGACACATCCCCTTTTTTCTCCTTTGTTACTTTTCTTTTCTTACACTCTTTTCTTGCCAAAGAAAAAAAAAACATGTTGACCACCCCTAAAGGCCTCCCAAACTGTCCACCACCCTTACTTTCTCCCATTTTCTATTTTCTTCACTTTTTCCTCCACCATTTTCTCTTTTTCTGGTAACCACAAACCATTTCCTTTCATTTTTGCTTCCATTCCTCCACTGTGAGCCTTAGTTGTACCATCATCTTACCACTGTCTACACCCTTCATCTCTCATTCTTTTCCTTTGATTGCCACCCTTCGTTGCCACTGTTGCTGTTGTGAACTACTATCAGACCACCACCATTATCGCCGTCATCGATGCCGATTGTCATCAAGATTTAGGTGTTTCTTCTCTTTTCCTTTCCTTTCAGATTTCTTTCACCTTTTTATTCCAATTGAATCATTCTTTAATTCTTTTCACTCAAATTGTGTACAAATTTCACCGATCACATGATCCCTTGTAGATTGTTAAACCTCCAAACCTTTCTATAGGATTCATTTTCAACTTTGTTGTGCTATCTAGTAGTGTAAGTTATGAAAGTAATAGAATCATCATCTTTCCCTTGTTTTTCCCTCATTCTCAGATAATGACTAAACTATAATTTCTTTCTTGAGATTAAATTTCAATCTCCATGTAATATAAAGGACTGAACAACAACCCTCAGAGAAACCAATAGTGTGGCATCGTGAGAGTAACAGATCCAAGTGTTCGAATTAAGGATTTGTGATTGGGACTAAATCCAAGCGAGACTTCGACGAAGGGAGCATATGATTTAGATATACAATAAGGTGTGGGATCTTTAACTAATGTCGTGTGATGAGTGTTTATTTTTATTATATTAGTATGTTATTAATTGTTTATGCTTGGGTTCACTAAATAGTCATAAAGAGGGTTGAAAACCCCATTGAGGAGAAACCCAAGTAAGTGACCCTATTCGTTGTTCACGAAAAGAATATTGTGTGATGTGTTGAGTGACTAATTAACTGTTCTGTAGGGGTTTCTTAACGGATCAGCTGTTCAAGAAAGAAAGAACCTAAACCCTAGGCTTGACAACCCTAGGAATTCATTAAAGTGGGAATTAACCCAAATTTGGTATGACCTATCAGTGAATACCTTAACCCTGTATCGGTCTGGAATATGAGGTTGGGAGATAAGTAGTTCTTGTCGACTCATTATTCTAGTTAAAGATTGGAAGATCCTATAACACCTCTAACCCTTATCCGTCACTGGAATTGTGTTACGAAGCATTATCGGAGTTTACATTTCATAACTATCAAAAATATAAATAATTTACTTCACAACATCAATCATAGAAAATTCCATCAATAACATACATATTGTCCTTTATGCAAGCCCTCGAGGCCCTAAAAACACATTAGAAACAAAACGGGACTAAATAGGAAATATTTAGACTTTTTCAGGAAAAGATGAAAATTTTCAAACTATAGGGGCACAGCCGTGTGGCTAGGCCATGTGACTCACACGGCTGAGACACACACCCATGTCTTAGTCCGTGTGGAAATTCAAAGTATGGACATACGGCTGTGTCTCTACCCGTGTAACTCTCTGACTTGGGTCACACGGCCAAGCCACAAGCCCGTGTGCCAGGTAGTGTACCCTTCACAATAGCCTCACATGCCCGTGTGTCAGGCCATGTGCTAGGCCGTGTAACTGCCTGACTTGTAACCCTTAGTAAGCTATAGTGGACACACGGTCGTGTCGCCTGGTTGTGTGTCACACACACCCGTGTCTCTGGCTGTGTGGACGAAAAATAGGTCATTTCCAAGCCATTTTTCTTCCCCCATCATCCACTATATACAACCAATTTTTCCACATGTAATCAAGCATTCAAAATGCACCAAAAAATGCATCAACAAGCTAAATCAACATGGTATATATATTCACACAACCAATATGCCCAATGGGCACCTCAAATCACAACAATTATATATGTATAACTAAATGCTTAGTTTAGCCAAAACTTACCATTTTGTACACATATCAAATCGACACTCATATGTACTAAATTTATCATTTAACAATTAGCACCATTAGCCATGTATGTCAACTACATTCCATATACTAAAATGACCACATTTAACCAAGTCAAAGAACATACCATTACATACATTTTACATACCATTTCAGCTTCCATCATTTAAGCATCATAAAGATTACAAAATCAACCACCATAAGGCCACAAACCTATATCAACGTAACAACCATTTCAATCACTCAAAATGTCATAATTACAAGCCAAAACATAATGGCTATAGTATCAACCAAAACACTAATATATGTTACATTTAAACAATTTTCACTTAATTTGTTTTCATGCCAAAATGGAACATAATTGATACATAACAACCACACTAATCTGGCCATTTAAAGATACATTAACACATACCAACAAGATATCAATAGTACCTTAAGTACCTCAATCCAAGGCAACTTTTCATGCTATAATCATCAATGAAGATGACATATATACCAAACTCTTAAATTAAACATTAGACATGGTCCACCTATACATTCCATTATAACCCTAACTAAGACATCGAAAACTACCGATATAACTACTGGATAGTGTGATAGATCTTCGACGAGCTTCCAACCCAATCTAGCTTCCGATAATCTGAAAAGTAAAGGAAAGACAACTACGTAAGCAATGAATGCTTAATAAGCTCGTATAAAATTTAGTCATATCAATCCATTTCAAATATGAAATTTATATATATCAAGAATAATCCTATATCGATACCATAAGATTCATGAAGCCATATTCAACAACTCACAAAGTGAATAAATCCACAACATCACAAATACATATCATCCCTAGTATAATAGAATTTTATAAAACTTTAAACCCTTACAGATTTTCTTATTTTCATTTGCATTTCATTAATTTCCATTGCATTTACTTTCTTTAACTTAAATAAAAACATCAATTCAACTCATCATTTTCTTTTTCATTATTTAACACTTCAAGTATGAACTTACTATTTCATTACCTTTTCACACCCGTTCCTTATGCATGACACACAAGACATAAGCATATCATCAACCATAGCCACAAGCTAGTGCATTTAAACATAGCTTCCTTGGAATTAACCACATGATAAAACATTTCATAAGAAATTACATAATTTAAAGCTTACCACTCTTTCATGAACACAAGCATATTTCCATTTGGGCACTTACCATTACAATGCATAACCTATATGATCCAACCAATCCAATCATGTTAGCATACATGATACGAATCATAAGCACATTAACATAAATAGCCATTTAATCTCAACATGTATCACTTGAATCTATTACTCATCTTAACTTATATAATTTCCATGTATCACCATATCAAGGATATCTATATAGTTTCATGTCTTAATTCATCATTTTCTTTACTATTTCATTTGCATATCACATAAGACATAAACATAGCATCACTTAAATCACACTTTTCATAATCATGGATGTTCTTATTTGAATCATCGATACATCATACTTTTCAATAATTGTCGTAGTGAAATCAATCAGAACCCTTACTGGTTCATCCCTTTTCATACTCGTTGAACCACTTAGAATAATACCGGATATGCAGGAAAGCTCACACAAAGTGTACTAAACATATAGTCATAGCTCACACGAGCTGTAAAATGGGTCTGCTTACACAAGCTGTCAGTCGGAATGTAAGCTAAACGATGCTGCTCACACAAGCTATCAAGTATATGCAACTAATGTCAGACCTCGGCCATTGATAGGACATTCAAGACCAGCACCCGAAACATGGTAACTTGGGTCTGCTCACACAAGCTATCAGTCAGAACGTAGCTACACGGTGTTGTTCACACAAGCTGTTAAGTAACCACAACAAATGCTAGAAACTTAGCCACCGGTAGGATGCTCAAGACCAGTACCTGAAACACGGTAACCCTAATGACATGTAATTTGTACCCTATATATTCCTAAGGTTCAAACTGGGCTAGATAGCAGTCATACATCATTGGATTTTCATCGTTTCTTTACTCAATAAATTGTATAATTAACATATATATATTGATTCATTTCAATAAAATCATATAATAACATTCAATTTAATCAACATATACATAGTATAGCTCATACAAACTTACCATGCTAAATTTCAGAAATACCAAAGTTTAGGGGTATTTTGGTAATTTTTTATTTTTCTCGATTTTTCACTCAATCTTGATCTAAATTAATCATTCCATTAAATTTATTAATTTAGACAGTAAAATAATGTATTTTATGCAACTTAGTCATTTTTGACATTTTTACAAAATTACCGCTAAAGTTTTACTTTTATTCAATGTAGTCCCTGAGCCCAAAACATGTAAATTAACCATTTTTACCCAAAATTGAGCCTAGCCAAATCCTCATAGTATCCAAAAATCCCATTCATGCAACAATTTCACGTTAAATCTTTGCATTTTTACTATTTTAACAATTTAGTCCCTAATTAGAAAATTCGTCAAAAATCACTTAATAAAATACTTTTGATACGTGATATTCATGACAGGTTTTAAAAATTTATAATTAATCGCTCTTGAAACTAACTATTTTCACGATGAAGGCAAGTGTACCTATCGAACAGTAGTATAGCTTTAGCAAGACCGGATTGTCGAACCCAAAGGAACCAAGATTACTAGCAATTACTTTCTTTTTATTATCTAGCCTAAAAATTAAGGGATTTGTTTATCTAAACTAATTAATTAAACTAAGGGTGCACAGAGAGAAAATTGGGGAAAAGCTTTTGGGAAAACTCGATTGATTAAGACAATACCCAATGAAAAATCCACCTAGACTTCACTTGTTATTTAACTCTGAATTAGACGATTTATTCATTTGACTTGATCCGTAGAAATCTCTAAGCTATATTATTATCTCTCTTGAGACTAATAACGTCTAATCCTAGGTTAATTAATTGAAATCTCTTTCTAATTAACACCCTAGTGTTGCATTAACTCGATCTATGGGCTCCCTTATTAGGTTTCACCCTAATCCGACAAAATCTTGTCACCCTATCTCTAGGCGTGCAATCAACTCCGCTTAATTACGACAAATTTAATCTTAGACAGAGACTGTTACTCCCCTGAATAAGCGCATTAACTTGAATCAATATCCTGGAATATTAAAACAAGAATTAAGAACACATAATTAAGAACAAGTCAAATATTTATCATACAATTCAGATAATAATAACAAGATCCATCTTAGGTTTCATTCCCCTTAGGTATTTAGGGGGTTTAGTTCATAATTATGAAAGAAAACATCTCAAAAGAGTAAAGAAAACAAAACATAAAGAAATCCCAAAACTCTTGAAGGAAATTGAAGGGAGATCTTCAGTTTTGACGATGAATCCGGCTTCTGAGATGGATCAATTGGCTTTCCTTGAGTAATTCCTTGCCTCCTACTCTGTATCCCCCTTTCTAGTGCCTCCTCAGGAGTTTAAATAGGCTTTAGAATGCCTAAGAGCCCTCAAAAGTGGCCTTTTCCAAATAGGACTATACTTGGGCTCGACAGGGACACGCCCGTGTGCGATTGCTTCAGATCGTGGTCAAGGCTGTTAAATAGGCACAGGCGTGTGGTCTACCCGTGTAAGTTGTGCTTCGATTCTGCCAAATGGACAAGCAGTGGATTACTCGTGTGAGGAAGTCCAGGCTGTGTTGATTTCTCATGTTGGTCCATTTTCTCCATTTTCGGCCCGTTTCTCACTCTTTTTATTCTCCTATGCTCACCTCAGTATAAAACATGAAATTAAAGGATTAAGAGTATCAAATTCACCAAATCTAAGGAGAAATCATCCATAAATGTGCTAAGCATGGGAATCAAATACCCCCACACTTAAGCGTTTGCTTGTCCTCAAGCAAAATCCTCAACTCACAATCAAAATAAACTCTTCTCAACTTATAATCCCTATTGATAATATCTCAAAATAAACCATAAGTAGTCATACATTGAGAATTCAACTAGAAGAACATCAAAGTTTCAAACATTCCAAGTTGAGCATTTTATCACGAAAGCATAGGTGTCTCCCCTCATTTAAGTGATTACCTTTGATTCAAAATATCACAAAGTTTAACATCCTCACTAAAGATTCACTCAAATCACTCAAGGTGTTTAAGGACAATAAATGAAGCACTCATTAGTCAATATGAAACGTTATTACCATAGGCTTGCATGAAAATCAAATCTTCACCACTATATATTGAGATGATATGTCAATCAAAAAGGACTTTAGAGGGTTGTAACGTGGCTTTGGTTAGGGGGTGTGGTCACAAGCTGAAAGAAAAGTTTAGAATCGAGATTGAATTGAAAAATCACCTAACTAGAAAATAACTAATCATTAATTGAATAAAAGTGAGCTTCAATTAACACTTAAGCTCAAAAAATGATGAATAACTACTAATATATATGTATGTATTGTATTTTTTTCAAAACAAGTTAAAATGACATAGGAAATCTATAAAAATAAAATATAGCTAAGCAATTTATTCAAATCAAATCTCGACAAAAATAGGGATCAAATTAATTTAGGGGATTTCAACAATAATGGGTTAAGGGTTAATGTTGAGGGAAAATCAATGATTGGGTTGTTAGGCTCAAGGGGGTTCACTAAGGGTTAATTGTGAAGGTAGGCTTTTATGGAGTGAATGGGTTAAACCTAAGTGTCTTTATCATCTCGACATATCAAATCAAACGGTGTGGTCTTGACATGCATAATCAAGCAAGTTCTAGAATGACAATTCAATATTGACACACTCAAAGCAATAATAAAAGTGAGCATCAAAGAAATAATAGATACTCTACAGGTTCAAGATCTCACAAAAATTATGGCTTTTTGATGTTTAAACTTGTGAATTTTAACTCAAGAAAATACCTAAACTTGGGGAAACAACCTAAATATTTTTTTATTCTCAAAAATCAACTTTATCATGCTTGATTCTCTAATTCCTTAAAGTTTGAATAGTCAATGCATAAATGCCTATGTTTTAATTCAATACATATTAATAGAAAATCATAAATCAATCAAAATTCATTCTAATAATGATTTGAGAAGATCAAATGAGAATAAGACAAAATTCAGAGATTTTTCTGATAATGATATAAAAGACCCTCACCACACTTAAGATGTACATTGCCCTCAATGTACAAAGTTAGATTTATGATGGTATAGATATAAAATCATAAGATAGGGAGAGAAGTGAAACTTCTTGAATAATGAATGGATTCCTTAACTTGGAGTTATGGAGAATAATCGGCCAAGGCCCTGATAAGAGTGGGGGAGGATACTCCGGTGGTGGTAGAGGTTCATTAGGCCATAAGTCCTGTGCCAAAAGAATATTATATCTGGTAGTAGCTATGGTCGTGGTCGAGCAGGACATGGCAATTGTGGAGAACCTTTGCCAGTGGAGGTTCGAGTTCCTAGGTAATGATGAGCTTTGAAGCTCTTTATAACTGTGATAACATCAAGAACTCTTTAGGAAAAATAAAGAGGTATAATTACTCATAAAGGAATAGCTGAAACTATAAATTGTTTAATAAAAATTATAAAACCTAAAAATGAAATAATATTAAAGGAAAATAAAATAAAAAGTACTTAAAGAAGATAAATAAAGATAAAAGTAAAAATAAAAATGATAATAAAAAAAAGTTCTTAAATATCGTCATCGCCGAATGGTTCGCGAGGTGGTGGTGGCGATGAGATGTGAAGGTGCGGACAAATTTGATGAAGAGTAGCATCAATGTGATCAAAGCGCTGAAAGCACTGTTGTTCAAATCGAGTAAGGCGCTCAGAGATGTCAGAGTATGAAGCCGCCGCATGAACTGGATGATGGGTGGCTGGTGGCTGAGATGGTGGGTCCTCATGACGTGGAGGGACATCATCAGTAAGGTTCTCTGAGCCTTCCTCCTCGGTGGACTAGACGAGGTGGTACTGAGGACGGTAGGTTCCACGTCATTTCTTGATCATCCTTATATGTAGCATACTCGAGGTGCCTTATGGGGACATCTGGCCGATGAGGGTGAGAGAGGATGATTGTGCTCTTATGTTGAGGAGCCCGAAGTACCGTGCCAGTCTAGTCACATAGGGGCCAACGGAGATGACTCCTTTCCTATGCCGCTCTTTTTAATGGCGGATGGCGAGGGCAATGAAATAGGGAAGGTCAAAGACATGCCCATTCACCATACTCCATAAAAAGTAGGCGTCGTGAGTGTTGATGACGCCAGGGCTCTCCTGCCGTCCTGTCAGGGTGTGAGCAAGGATAGCATGCAGGTATCTCAAGGACAGGGCGAGAGCCGATGCCTTGGAGTGGCTGGGGTCATAGGTGGTCGAGTCAGGGACTAAAGCTCTCCAACACTTCGAAGGAGAATAGTGGATATGGAGATGAAGGGTGTCGAGCTCGTTGTCGTCGATGAACTCCTCCGTATACGCCCTAGTGCAATTCTGAACTCGGGTACGCTCAACTGGTGAACCAAACCACCGAGGCAGAACTGGACCATTCCTGGATCATCAAACTCCGTCATAATGGTTTTGAAGTGAAAGGTCAAATAAAGTTCTAGGGTGAGCTCGAGGTACGTCGGCTCGATGATCCCAAAGAAGAGCTCCCACGGGTCAGTCATTAGAAGAGCTCAGACCGTGTCAGCCAGTTGGACTTGTTCAAGTGCATCCCAGTCAATGCAATGGCCTACACCTAAGGGTCGGGCCTGAAGTATCTGAAAGAGTTCTTCCTAGGGTCCTAAGGGGAGCTGAAGGAAAGGGTGACGAATCTCAACGGTAGGACCAGAGGATGACGTTGCTCCTTTCCTCTTCTTTAAAGTGGGGACAGCAGTTTTTTTACCATGTGAGGTTGACATGGTATACCTGTAGTGAAAAGTTGAAGTTAAAACAATACTCCCCAAGAATGGCATGGAGAGGTATGCAAGTATGTTAACATTAAAGAAGAATACTTCATGGGTATCACAGGTAACAGGTAAGATGAAAAGTAACTAAATCCTAATGGAAATCATTATTAACAATAAGAACATGAGAATAGTGCTAAATGGAATATCTAGTGAATGAATGCATGTGGGTTTGATAATAAGAAATATAGTGTGGGTAAGCATAAAATCCATGTAAACAAGAAAAATGGATGAATGTAGCATAATGCATTGACTAAAATGGCAAATTTCTAACAAAGAGCAAAAGTATTACTATCATTATAACCGTAAATATTTACCCAAAATAGTCAAATAAAACAATAAAAAATCATGAAATAAGTAAAAGATATGAAGAGAATAGAGATAAAAGAGTAGACAAACGCAAGATGGAAGAGCTTGGGTTGACGTACGGGCGTGGTAAGGAGGGCGTGGGCAAGAGTTGCGGCTGCTAGGGTTAGGGATTTTGGGGAAGGGGATGATGAATAGTGAGGGGTTTATATAGATTTTAGGGCACACGGTCATGGGGCACGCCCGTGTGCCCTTATTTCAGCCCGTGTTTAACGTGATTTTTAAATTTGGGCGCGTTTGAAATTTATCCCACGCCCGTGTCCTTTGGGCGCGTCGATGCACACGGCCGTGTCGCACGGTCGTATTCTACTTTGTTCGCTTCTCCCATGCCCGTGTATATTGGTGCACGCCCGTGTTTTTTTTATTAGTCTTGAGCATAGGTGGTGGGCACGAACGTGTCACACACCAGTACTAAATTCTCAGTTTCAACCACAGTTTCGAGACATGGGCGTGTCTCACATTCATGTTGTTTTGACAGGCTCACCCACGTCACACGGCCGTGGCAACTTATCGTATCTCATGTTAGGAAAAATTATGCCCTATTTTCACACAGCCGTATCGCACGACCGTGTCTCCACCCGTGGTGTGAGCACGGCCTAAGGCACGCCTATGTGCCTGGCCGTGTGGATTAGAAAACCTGTGTTTCAAGGACTCAGTTAGTGATTAGATGTTAAAAACTAAAATTTTAAAGAAATCAATACTGTTAGTGCTGGGGTTACCTCCCGAGAAGAGCTTATTTATAGTCTAAGCTCGGCTTACTTCAATCTCCAAGGAGTTTACACTCCTCATCCCTACTATCAATTTTATCAAAATAAGGTTTTAGACGAGTATTGTTTACCTTAAAAATGCTGAATTTAGGATGAATTACCTCGATTGTACTGTATGGAAAAATATTGAGTACCATGAGAGGAATTTCTCCATTAGATTTAGAAGTGGCAATACGAGGATCTGCTGCATCCAGTAGTACTTTGTTTCCAACCTTAAGTTGATTTGGCAGAATATTGAGCTCATCAATGCGTGGTTTTGGTTTATGTTTCCTCCATTCATCTTGTTCCTCAACTCGTAGCCTTCGTTCTTCATAGATAGGTCCTTTGTTGTTGCTTGAACACGGCTCATGTGTGCTTTTCGAACCTATTTTCTGCACAGAGGGTTTCACCACATGATCAATACTAGTAGTATGATTTATGCAATCACCCTTAATTTTTGAGATGTTATTCGGATTACGAGCTTGAAGAGTGATTGTTTCATCACCCATACGAAGTGTGAGTTCACCTGTACCAACATCAATTATCGTTCTAGCAGTTACTAAAAAGGGCCTCCCTAAAATTAAAGGCACGTTACTGTCCTCTTCTATGTCTAGAACAATGAAATCAACTGGGAATATAAATTTGTCAATTTTAACGAGCACATCTTCAATAATACCCCTAGGAAATCTGATTGTTTTATCAGCTAATTGAATACTCATCCTAGTTTGTTTGGGTTTCGCAAGACCTAGTTGCTTAAACATTTTTTAAGGCATGACATTGTTACTAGCCCCTAAATCAGCCAAAGCATTATTAACATCTAAGCTACCAATTAAACAAGGAATCATAAAAATTCCTGGATCTTTTAATTTGTTGGCTAGCTTATTCTGTAGTATGGCTGAGCAAATCGCATTTAGCTCCACATACGATGCCTCATCCAACTTTCTCTTTTTTGTTAAAAGCTCTTTTAAGAATTTGACTGCGTTTGATATCTGCAAAAGAGCTTTAATAAATGGTAAGTTAATATGTAATTTCTTTAATAATTTAAGGAATTTACCGAATTGTTCGTCTGTGCGGTCTTTCCTTATCGTATTGGGGTATGGCACACGAGGTTTGTACTTTTTACTTACCGGTGTTTCTTCACTGTGGTCTACCTCACCTTTGCTTTTACTTACCACGATTCTTTGCCTTGGTTCTGGTTTAGGTTCCACTAACCTTTCCTTGTCTTGGATGGTAATTGCGTTGAATTGTTCCCTTGGGTTAGATTCAGTGTTACTCGGCAGGCTACCTTGTGGTCATTCAGATATTAATTTGGCGAGCTTTCCTATCTGAGTTTCGAGCACTTGGATCAACGCTTGTTGATTCCTAAGTGCTGTCTCGGTATTCTAAAAATGAGTTTCTGACACCGAGATGAATTTTGTTAGCATCTTCTCAAGGTTCGGCTTTTTCTCTTATAGGTAGGGTGGTTGTTGGAAGCCTAGAGGTGGTGGTCTCTGATTCCCTTGGCCTCCCCATGAGAAATTTGGGTGGTTCCTCCAACCTGCATTGTAAGTGTTACTATAACGATTATTTTGAGATCGAGGATTATTACCCATGTAATTTAACTGCTCGTTCTCCATGTTGTAGCCATAGGGTGGATATTCTAAATTGCTTGATCCATCTCCACTTGCTTCACACTGCATTACTGGGTGAACTTGTGAAGAACCAAGAAAATCGTTAATTTCTCTATTCAAAAATTCTACATGATTAGAGAGCATGGTGACAGAATCGAAGTTAAAAATGCCGGCTGTTTTAGTTGGCTTTGTCCTTATGACTTGCCACTGATAATTATTCAGTGGCATCTCTTTTATAAATTCATAAGTATCCTCAGGTGTCTTATTATTGATAGTTCCACCAGCAGCTGCGTCAATCATCTGTCTAGTCAAAGGATTCAAGCCATTGTGAAATGTTTGAACCTATAGCCAGAGTGGTAACCCATGGTGAGGGCATCTTCTCAAAAGGTCCTTGTATCTCTCTCATGCATCGTAGAGTGTTTCTAAATCCATCTGCACAAAAGAAGAGATATCATTACATAATTTAGCCGTTTTAACCGGCGAAAAATATTTTAATAAAAACTTTTTTGTCATTTGTTCCCAAGTAGTGATTGACTCTCGTGGTAACGAGTTCAACCATTGTTTAGCTTTGTTCCTCAATGAATAGGGAAATAACCGAAGACGGATGACATCATCAGAAACACCATTGATTTTAAATGTATCGTAAAACTCCAGAAAATTTGCCAAGTGAGCGTTGGGATCCTCGTCCTGCAAACCATCAAATTGAACAAATTGCTGTATCATTTGAATTATGTTAGGTTTCAGTTCAAAATTATTTGCAGCAACAGCAGGCCTATGCTTGATTCAGTTCCTGGTAAAGAAGGTTTAGCATAATCATACATAGTACACAGAGCAGGATTCTGATTAGCAGCAACCGTAGGAGGTAGTGAATTTTCTTGGTTTTCAGCCATCTCCTCAGTTGTAGTGTAAGTATCGCGTCTTCTTGCACTTCCTCTGTGTATCTTAAGCTTCACCTTATTTCCCTTCAATTTCTGCGAACTGTGCGATAGATCTCACTATCGAAAAGTAATGGTCCTGACGGGTTTCTTCTGGTCATAAACTAGAAAATCCTGTCAAAAGAAAATAAAATAAAAGTTAGAAAAGTGAAATTAAACTAAAAATAGAGTGCAGTAAAAGTAAATATGCCTACAGTAATAAAAATTGAATGTTCCTAATATCTTAGTTCCCCAGAAACGGCGCCAAAAACTTGATACGTGATATTCGTGACAGGTTTTAAAAATTTATAATTAATCGCTCTTGAAACTGACTATTATTACGATGAAGGCAAGTGTACCTATCAAACAGTAGTATAACTTTAACAAGACCGAATTGTTGAACCCAAAAGAGCCAAGAGTACTAGTAATTACTTTCTTTTTATTATTTAGCCTAAAAATTAAGGGATTTGTTTATCTAAACTAATTAATTAAACTAAGGGTGCACAGAGAGAAAATTGGGGAAAAGCTTTTGGGAAAACTCAATTGATTAAAACAATACCCAAGGAAAAATCCACCTAGACTTCACTTGTTATTTAACTCTGAATTAGACGATTATTCATTTGACTTGATCCCTAGAAATCTCTAAGTTATATTATTATCTCTCTCTAGACTAATAACGTCTAACCCTAGGTTAATTAATTGAAATCTCTTTCTAATTAACGCCCTAGTGTTGCATTAACTCGATCTATAGACTCCCTTATTAGGTTTCACCCTAATCCGACAAAATCTTGTCACCCTATATCTAGGCGTGCAATGAACTCCGCTTAATTACGGAAAATTTACTCTTAGATAGGGACTTTGCTCCTCTGAATAAGCCCATTAACTTAAATCAATACCTTGGAATATTAAAAAAAGAATTAAGAACACATAATTAAGAACAAGTCAAATATTTATCATACAATTTAGATAATAATAACAAGATCTGTCTTAGGTTTCATTCCCCTTAGGTACTTAGGGGGTTTAGTTCATAATTATGAAAGAAAACATCTCAAAAGAGTAAAGATAACAAAACATAAAGAAATCCCAAAACTCCTGAAGGAAACTGAAGGGAGATCTTCAGTCTTGATGATGAATCTGGCTTCTGAGATGGATCAATCGGCTTTCCTTGTTGCCTCCTACTCCGTGTCCCTCTTTCTAGTGCCTCATCAGGTGTTTAAATAGGCTTTAAAATGCCTAAAAGCCCTCAAAAGTGGACTTTTCCAAATAGGACTATATTTGGGCTCGACAGGGACACGTCCGTGTGCGATTGCTTCAGACCGTGGTCAAGGCTGTTAAATAGGCACGGGCGTGTGGTCTATCTGTGTAAGTCGTGCTTCGATACTACCAAATGGACACGGCCGTGTGGACTACCCATGTGAGGAAGTTCAAGCCGTGTTGATTTCTCATGTTGGTCTATTTCTCCGTTTTCGGCCTATTTCTCGCTCTTTTTATTCTCCTATGCTCACCTAAGTATAAAACATGAAATTAAGGGATTAGGAGCATCGAATTCACCAAATCTAAAGAGAAATCATCTATAAATGTGCTAAGCATGGGATAAGAATATGTATAAATTACGGTTTATCAACTTTTAAATAACTATCTCAAATTCATAATTTAACACCTAAAATCACAAGGTTCATCAACGGCAACATTCAAAATTTTTAACAATTTCATAATCGAAGGTACGGGCTAATTGGACCTAATTGCAACAATCTCAAAAAACATAAAAATTAAAAGAAATGGATGAAAAATGGATTACCATGCATCATCCAAAGAAGAACCGAAGCTTGAAGCTTTTCTCATGGTGAATTCGGTGGTGAAAAACCAAAATGAAGAAGAAAACGTTTTGTTTTCTTATTTTAACATTATTATATTATTTTAATATTAAAAATAATGTATAAAACATATATAAAATTAAAGGAAATTAAAAATTAAACCGTCCACTATCTTAAAAATAGGTAATTTACCCATTAAGGCCATCCAATTAAGATTCTTTAATCAATTAATACCTTTAAACTAATAGTGATTGACTTTTTTAACTTTTACGATTTAGTCCTTTTTGCTTAATTAACTATCAAAATGTTAAAATTTTTCAATGAAATTTTAATACCACCTTAATGATATTTTGTAAATATTTATAAAAATATTAACGGCTCGGTTTATAAAAATGAGGTCCTAATACCTTGTTTTCTAAATCGCTTATATAACATAAATTATCAAATTAAAAACCTTTTTAAAATCACATTTGACTCGTAAATATTAAATAATAATATTTACGAACTTACTCATCGGATTTGGTGGCCTCGAAACCACTGTTTTTGACACCACTAAAAAACGAGCTGTTACAGATCTTGTTGGGATATCGACTAGTTGATTGAACAAGAAAACCTGAAGTGATAGTTGATTATAACTAACAAAGCGAGCTAATCACCCATGATCGGATTTGATATATTTTACTCTTTGGTTTCTCGTGTTTTATTTATTTATTTACTATATTTTATTATTATGATTAGTATAGATCACCAAAACCTCTCTTTTTATTCTTCGTAATATAATCTAATTAAAGTACTAATTAGATCTATTCATGCTTTGGTTAGAATTAATTTAGTGCTCCCCTCCCTTGGGTACGATCCTCGGAGTTCCCATCTACTCTGTTGTAACTATATTGCAACCTGACCCATATACTTGCAGATATCATCTTTTACATCTTTTATGTAGGATTTCTACTCTAAATGTTGGTACATCCAGAGGCGATAATTGTAACATCTCGATTTAAGGCCTAGTCAGAACAGTGGTTTCGGGACCACAAAACCGACGTAATAAAATTTATTTTTATTATATTTTATGGTCTACAATTTCACGGGATGATTTTATGAAAATTTCGTTCGAAAATTTTGACGTTTGGGAACTCAATTTAGTCAAAAGGACTAAATCATAAAAAGTGCAAAAGTTGAGTTCTACATGCTAAAGGTGTCTATTTGTTATGAAATTTTAAATTGGAGGTCTTTATATGGTAATTAGACTATTGGTTAAGTTGGTGGACAAAAATGGATATGGTTAGGCATGTTTTCAAAGTTTTTCATTAAGGGCATTTTGGTCATTTAGTTATTAAAATGAATTAAAAACAAAATTAAAAGCCAATTTTTGTCCATCTTCAACCTCTTGGCCAAAAATGGCATGAAGAAACCATGGCTAGGGTTTTTCAAGCTTCCAAGCTCGATTGTAAGTCCGTTCTAGCCCCGTTTTTAATGATTTTTACGTTTTTGCAATCCCCGTAATAAGGTCTATCTATTTATACTATTAATTTGATCTAGGGTTCATGTTTAAAAATTTAAGCATGTGTGAGATGCATGCATTTTGATGTCTAATGGTAGAAAATGAGTGTTGGGTGTTAAATAAATGACTTTTACTAAGCGATTTTCAAAGAAAATGTCCGAAAGGATGATTTTGTAAAAGTTGTAAATATGGTATAAAAGGGTGTTATGATGAGAATTGTAGTTTTGCTATAGTTATGAAAATGGTTTGGCTAGGCTTATAGAATGAGAAAATTGAATAAAAATCATTTTACGAGCCTAGGGGAAAAAGTGTAATTTTGACAAAGTTTAGGGTACCAAAATATGATTTTGAGCCAATTTGGATAATGTGAGTCCTAAATAGGCTATATTTGAAATGATAGATCAAGGAAATCGAGATTCGGGCTTAAATCGGGAAAATACAAGTTTTGGACTAAAATGGTAATTTTGTCGTTTCCTTATTCGAGGTAAGTTCGCGTGATTTAATAAGCATATTATTCATGTTATTATTGTTATACATGAAATATATCTTACTATGATTGTATTGAATTTGATGTTAATGGACATTTGATGGAAATTGACATTTTAAATGAAATGAATAAGTTTGTATGAAAAACTAGGTGATATGTTATTTTTGGTTGTATGGACTAATGCCCAAATAAACATGAAAATGTGTTGAATTGGATGTACATTGCATGATCATCTATTCATATTGATATACTTGATGAAAATAGAAAATCCCAGTTGAATAAAAAGGGATATCCGATGGATAAATCATTATTTATATGACATGAGATCCTGCATGTGTTGCAGAAAAGGATTTAGCCCGGACGGGTAATCCGTTGGTCTCAATATAGAATGGGTCTAGCCCGGACGGGTGTTCCTCAAGTGATCGAGCCAACTGAAGAATATGGCTGCATTAAGGATTTAGCTCGGACGGGTAATCCAATTAAGGACTGAATTTAGCCTAAACTAGTAATTCCGATCCGAACTTATGAGAGTGTATGTCATTGTAGGGATTTAACCTGGAATGGTAATCCCTACAACACTCTGTGAGTTATGATACGGGGGATTTAGCCTGGACTGGTAATCTCGCCGTTATGAGTGAGGTTCGCGGGAGTGCGTACTTGAAATGATCGCTTGCATGACTTGACGATAAACGTGATATCCATCGAGATTCCAAGGAATTCAACGGGAATTAATATGAGAAATGGAAGGAAAATACTTGAAATGATAAACTCATCTATGTTTAGATGATACTAATATGATGTATATGATTGTCATGTTTAGATGAGTAGTTATGCTAAAAGATAGCAGAGGTACGTACTCGAAACCTATAAGCATGTGTTTGCTATGTGAAATGAAATAGACTTGTGATAACAGTGCAAATGAATGAGTGATATTTATGAGAATAATTTCTATGACAAATTTGTGATTGTTATCATCATGTTGCACTAAGACAGATTAGTACAATACCAGCGGTCCGACTTTGAAAATCCACCAAAAATAGTTTAAAGTTAGAGGCTGAGTAAAACATGAAATTAAATATTATTGAGTCTAGTTTCAGATAAAGGAAATGATGCAAGCAAAGAAATCTCATATGAGGAGATATTTGAATTTTTGTGAAATAAGGTCAAAGTGATCTCTGACTCCCCTGTCTTAATTTTTGAAAATAATTAAAAATTGTAAAAAAAATGATTATGAGTTATAATTTATATTCTTAAAATCTTTGATGAGTCTATTTTCAAAAGAAATAGATAGAAGTGTCATGTGAGTCCTGTACTATGAGGTAATTAATTTATAGTGAAGAGAGGTCGGAACTAGTAGACAGCAAAACAGGGGTAACTTTAAAGAATAAAATGTACTTATTGCTAGACTAAAAATTTTGAAAATTTTATGGAAAGAATATATGTGACTATAGTTTCAGGGAAAATTAACATTTCTCAATTTAGAGTCTCATAGCTCTGAATACAAATAATTGAGTGACCGTGACTCAGGAAAATAGCTTGACTGGACTTTGAATAAATAGAAAGAATTTTAAAAATAGCATGTTATCACTTGCTTACTATTTTTCATGCGAGCTTACTAAGCGTAAAGCTTACTCCCTCCTTTCCATTTCCTTAGCATTTTCTGGTTGGGTTGGTGTTAGAGATCGTCGGAGGCAGCATCACACTATCGAGACATCTTCGTTGGAATATTAATATATTTATGCTAGCGATTCCAAGTGAGTGGCATGTATAGGGACTTATTTTACGATAGATGTTGTTATGAGTAGCCAAATGTATTGGCTTATAATGATTCGTTGTATATAGCCATGAGATGTGACTTATAATGATTATGGCTTGTAAGCCTATTTATCCATGTTAAGCCCTAATGTTTGTGATGTGGATATGCTTGTTGAAAATGCATGTTGGTGTATAAAATGTGTGTATGATGAATGCTTCATGACGAATCGAACCAGTCATTTCTATGAGAAAATGCATGATAGAGAAAAAAAAAGATGATGATGTTGATTGAACTTGAATGCTCAAGGTCTAATGACACAAGTGATAAGTGAATAATTCTAGATTACTAGTAAAGGTGGTGCAATAGTAAGGTTAATGGTCATGGATGTTTGCATCTAGATTTAATATTGCACGAGCATGCGAAATACGTGAATAATGACATGTTAATGTTAAGAATATATCTTAATGAATGAGGCTAAATCATTAAAATGATGCCATATATGTAAAGAATTGTTGTAATACCCCGAAAATTTTTACAGTAAAATATTATCCGTGATATAGTAAAATAAGGAAATAAAGTGACAAAAAGGGAATTTTTGAGTGATGTCAATATTGAGAAGTATATTATGATATATTAATTCAAGAAAGGACTAAATTGCAAAGATGAGAAAAGTCTTGTTGCACAAGAGTAAATACTCAAAATTTAAGGGGTTGAAGTGTAAATATAAAAAAGTTGAACGACTAATGGTGCAAATATTTTAAGGGTGGAATGATCTAGAAACCAAGAAAATTGATGAATTAGGACCAAATTGAATAGGTAAAAAAATTATGAGGGACTAAATCGCAATTTTACCAAATTAAGTGATGACTCAATGATGGAATTCTAAAAGATCATGAAGGGCAAAATGGTCAATTAGTAAGAGAGAGAATTCTAGAATGTAATGATTATGTTGATGATATTTTAAATTAATTAATTAGATAAATATTATTTTATTAATATTTTATGAGATGTTTATTATTATTATATTATTATTTATTTAGTATAAAAGGAAGGAAAGATGAAGAATTATCAACACATTTCCTTTCCCATGCAAACTAACGTAAGATAAGAAGAAGAAAAGAAGTTTGCTTTCTTTACAATTTAGTCCTTCCATCAAAAATTCATTATTTTCACCTAAAAATTGAAAGAATTTCCATAGCCATCAAGAGAGAAAGATAGCAAGGAGATGATGGGGAGCAAGAATATCAAGTTGGATTCAAGAAATTGAAGCTGGAGGAGAGAGAAAAATCAAGTTAAAGATTGAAGTCAATAAGGAAAGGTAAGTACATCAAGATTTCAATATGTTTTTAAGTTTGTTATTATTGATAAAGCATGGAAATAATGTTATAGTAGAGTTTTCTTACATAAGGTCCTATGTTCTTGATATGTTAGTGAAGAAAAAATAAGACAAAGTGATGAGAAATGGTGTAGAAAAAGAAAATAAGGATGTTATAACATGGTAATTAATATCTTGTACTAAAACAGTTTTGGACAGCAGCAGTAGTCTAACTTTGAAAAATCATCAAAAATTTTAGAAATCTAATTATAGGATGAATAAAATATTAAATTAAATCTTATTAAGTCTAGTTTATTATAGAAGAAATTATGTAAGCAATGGAATTCTAAATCATGAGATATGATGAATTTTGTGAGACAAGGTCAGAATGATTTTGGGTTCCCCTGTTCTGAATTTGTAAAATCATAAAAAAATTAGATAAAAATAATTAGGGGCTTAAATTTATATGTTTAGAATCCTGAATGAGTATATTTTCAATAGAAACAAATATGAACATATTCGAATTCTGTACAAGGAGATAATTAATTTTTAGTGAAGAAGGGTCACAACTGCTAGACAGCAGAATAAGGATAACTTTAAAGAATAAACTGTACTTATTGACTAAACCAAAAATTCTTAAAATTTTATGGTAAGAAAATATATGAGTCTAGTTTCAGGGAGAATTATCGGATATTAATTTGGAGTCCTATAGCTCCAGATATAAATAATTTAGTGACTATGACACAGATGGACAACTTGAATATTCATAAAAGTAAATAATAAAGAATATAGAGAATGTTACTTACAAGTGTGCTACATACATCAAGGATGTGGAATGGAGAGGAGGAGGAGGAAAACATATATGAATATTCATTAAGCATGGCTAATTTGCATATTTTAGGCTTAGGGACTAAATTGAATAAAAGTAAAACTTTATGGGTAATTTTGTAAAAATGTCAGAAATGTCCAAATTGCATGAAATGGATTATTTTATTATTTAAATTACAAAATTGAATGAAATTATTAATTTAGTTCAAGATCGGGGGAAAATATGTTTTAGGGATTAAATTGAAAAGTGTTGAAATTATGGAAAATTCTGATATTTTATAGAATTCATGGACTGTTATCAATATATATGAGAATAATAGCTGGAAATAAGGATTAAGTTGCAAGAATTTTAATTTCCTGAACCTAAGGATGAAATCGTCATTAATTAAAAGTTTAGGGGCAAAATGGTAATTTTGCCTAGAGCATTAATTAAATGCATTAGAAGATGAAATGAATGAAAATGATGATCAAATTTATTTATAAAGATCCAGACGACTCAAATATGAGACTTGATCGTGGAAAAGAAAAGATATTGGATTAATGAAATTATAAACACAAACAAGCAATGAGGTAAGTTTGTGTAACTTGAATTGTATTTTAAATACTTGAAATATGTGGTTATGTGATGAAAATGTAATAGCCCAAAATTGGGTCTAGTTGGAACAGAGGTTTTGGGACCACAAAATCTAAGATATATATAATTATTTTATGATTATTTTGAGGTCTATGATATGATTGCATGATTGTGTGAAAATTTCGTGAAGAAATTCTATGCATAAAGTGCTTAATTCGAAGTTAGGGACTAAATTGAATAAGTTGCAAAACTTGCATTCTAGAAGTTTCTAGTATGAAATTGATTTGAAATATTAATTAGGAGGTCTTAAATAGCAATTTGACCAATTTCTAAGTTATGGACAAAATTGGACTGGATGAAATTTTTGGAAAGTTTAGTAGTAAGGGTATTTTGGTCATTTAGGGGTAAAATGAATTAAAATACAAAATTAAAAGCCAATTTTGCTAATCTTCTTCACCATGGACGTGTATACCAAGGGAGACTCCATGGCTAGGGTTTTCAAGCTTCCCAAGCTCAATTGTAAGTCCGTTCTAACCCCGTTTTCAAGTTCTTTACGTTTTTGGAGTCCCGGTAACTTGATTTAGCTTATGCTAGCAATAATTCAACCTAGGGTTTATATTTGGAAAAATACCCATAGGTAAAATTTGTGTATTCTGGTGTTTATGATACAATATGAGGTTTTAAATTATGTTAGACAACTTGTGCTACTCGGTTTTAAGTGAAAACGAGCAAAAGGGCTTAATTGGTAAAAATACCTAATAGTCATAAGTATATGTTAGAGTGAGAATTTGATGTTGCCATAGAAGGGAAAAGTGATCATCATGTCATAAAACGTAAGAATAAGGGATGAAGTTTAATTCCCGAGCCTAGGGGAAAAAGTGAAAATATGCAAAAGTTTAGGGGCAAAATTATAATTTTTCCAAAGTTTGAGTTAAGGGCTGTTTTGAATAGTACATTAATTAAATAAGTAAAATATGATGTTTTAGATCCGGAAAACGAGATTTGAACCTAGAATGAGAGAAAAATTGAAAATTAGGAAAGTTGGTAAAATGGCCGTTTTAATATCAAGGTAAGTTCATATGTATAATAAGCATTAATTTATGCATGTTTCAATGTAAAATTGATATATTTACTATGATCTCCGAGGTGTTGAAAGTATGTAAGTTGGTATGATAATAATACAACAATAATGCTGTAATTTATATTTGAAAGTTAAATTTAGTGAATTAATTGAATTATGTTAAATTAAATGATTATGGTGCCAAGTTTATGAATTGATTTAAAAATATGTCTATGGTACATGAAGTGCATTGAATTATCATACATAAATGTGATTTCTATGATTATGGATATTATGGGAAATTGTAAGTTCATATGATTTTTAATAAGACAATGTGTAATTTAATGTTATTGTGTTGATATTAAATGAGATGTAAGTTTATATGTAAGTAATACATCACTATTACTTGAATTATGATATTTTATAAAAATATTGGAAATATGTTTGTGGATAATTACTTGATTGGTGAAATTGTTGGAAAAGAGAGAGAAATCCCAGTTGAACCTTCAGAAAGATTGGATGATACAGATGGTATGTAGCTAGGTCACATGTATAGTGCTGAGTGCACATCATGTGTACAAGAGAGCTACAAGACATTATGATGTAGCTAGGTCGCATGGGTGATACTATGTGTACACCATGTAGACAAGAGAGCTACGGGATATATGTAGCTAGGTCGCATGCGTGGTTCCAAGTGAAGGACACCATGTAGACAAGAGAGCTACGAGATAAACTAGCTAGGTCACATGGGTGGTACTAAGTGTTCACCATGTGTACAAGAGAGCTGAACTATATGATGGGTGGAGCTATGTGCTGAAACCACCAAGTATCGAGGATTGATCCGAAGTGTTCAACGGGAGACTCTCTATGTATTGCTTTGTGAGTTTTGTGATGAATAAGTGCAGGAACTTGGTTATGTGAATGATGTGTTCATTAAGTGACCAGGATGTGGTAAGGTTATAAACAAGTAAGTTATACATGAGGATGATTTTATGGTGACCTTGTGATAATGGGCCTATACTTGTGATGTATGAAATGTGGTGAAAATGATTTGTGATATGTATGTTAAAATGAGGTTAATACAAAGAAAGTGTGAAAGAGTGAATTAGCAATAAAACTGTTTTAGACAGTAGCAGTGATGTGATTTTGAAAAATCACCAAAAATAGTATAAATTGAATCAAAGACTGAATGTGATATCAAATTAAATCTTAATGCGTCTATTTTCATATAAAAGAAATATAGAAAGCAAATGAGTTCTATATTTTGAGATATTTATGTTTTTGTGAGACTGATTCAGAATGATTACGTGATCCCCAGTTATGAATTTCAAAAATCACAAAAAATTGGAGAAAAATAATTAGAGGCTAAAAATTATATTTTGAAAATCCATAATGAGTCTATTTTCAAGATAAATCAACAAGAACATTATCCGAGTTCTGTACTGTGAGATAATTATTTTTTAGTGAAGAGAGGTCAGAACTGTCATAAAGTGAAACAGGGGAAATTTTAATGAATAAACTGTACTAATTGGCTAAACCAAAAATTATGAAAATTTCATGGTGTAAATATATGTGAGTCTAGTTTTAGGGGAAATTTACGGATCTTAATTTGGAGCTCTGTATCTCGAATTATAAATAATTAAGTGACTATGACTCGTGTGGACAGTTTGATGTGAACATTTATTAGTAAATTGTGAAATCGTACTTACAAGAATGCTATATACATTAAGGATGTGGAATGGAGAGGAGGAGGAGGAAAATAAATATATGTGGAATACATGGAAACTATGGTATATGAAATTTTGATATAATGAAATAAATGATATGTGTTTATAAGAAAACAAAAAGAGAATGTTATGTATCATGACATGTATATATATATATGACTAGTCTCAATGTAATGCTTGTTGGGTATGGAATTGAATTGAAATGTTTCAAGCAAACATGTTATTCTACGCATCTGAATCGTGGTATTTTATAAAGATATGATCTAGCTTTAAATATGAATGCTTGATGATTAAGCTGAAGATATTTGGTAAGATGATAATCTTGGTATAAATGTATAAGTGGTACTATAATAAACAAGGTAAAATGAGTATGAGAGACACATGTATGATGACATACAAATGCTATGTTTGTGGTTTAATTGAGGATGTTTAATCATTAAATGAATACCATGTTATATGCTTTTGATTTTGTATAAGTGTGTAAGAGATCAAGGTTGACCAAAGCTTGGAAAATAGCCTAGGTATATTCCACACAGGCAGAGACACGACCATGTGTCTCAGCCGTGTATGGAACAAGACTTTGGGACACGGGCGTGTGGAGCCTTAAAGCATGAAATTTCCAAGATTTTTGTAAGTTCTCGGTTTAGTCCCAAACCCTTTCTAAAGTATGTTTTGGGCTCCGTAGACTCAAATAAGGGACTATGTGTAAGAGAATGAACACTTTGAAATATGAATAAAATTTTATGGCTCGTATTTTAGTTTAATATTTGTATGTTTGTCTAATAACCCCTCGTACCTTAGCCCGGCCTCAGATACGGGTAAGGGGTATTACAGAAAATATGATTTGAATGTTCAATTCATGATATTTGATGAAATATTGATAATACTCAATATAAATTGAAAATAAATCCCAGTTGAATGAAAGGAAAATTCGATGGATCTCTGAAAAGGAATTGACGGTAAAAAGGATCTAGCCCGGACGGGTGATCCTATTCTGATATAGCCCTCCCGAAGAATACGTGTAAAATAGATTTAGCCCGGATGGGTAATCCGAATTAGGGTCTGAATTTAGTCTGGACTGGTAATTCAGATCCAAGCTCATTAGAGTAATTGTCGTTACACGGGATTTAGCCTGGACTGGTTTTCCCACTGTAAGGATAAGGTTCGCAGGAGTGTGCTCTCTGATATGAAATGTGTAAGACCATGGTTGAAAGATACCATGGTAGCCTAATATGAAATATGTAAGACCATGGTTGAAAGATACCATGGCAACCTGATATGAAATGTGTAAGACCATGGTTCAAAGATACCATGGCAATGTGATATGAAATGAACAAGACCATGGTTGAAAGATACCATGGCAACATGACAGAAAATGAGTAAGACCATAGTTGAAAGACACTATGGCATCATGTCAAAGATAAATAAGACCGTGGATGGGAGACGCTCTAACATCTGTTGAACAATTGATATTCAGGTAATATGTATCAGATGACGAATGGTTATATGAAATAATTATGAAGATAGATAAACAAAATAAGTATAAGTACATGGAATATAATTTATGTTAAGTTTGATATAAGCTATTACCGAAATAAATATACATAAAATATATGGAAATGATGGAGCATGAAATATTGATATAATGAAATGAATGATATATGCTTATGAAGAAATGGTAAGAGCATGATATGTTTCATGACATGTACATATATGATTATCTTTGATATGTTGATACAAGGAAATTATGTAAGTTGAGACTATTATTAAACTCAAGTGTGATATGTCGAGAAAATAGATATATCAATGTTGAATTTATATGAGATATGTGCAAGTATACTAACAATGTTGCTGTTTGATGCTTATACAAGTGTCAAACTGTTAATTGAATGGTAATATATTTATTTATATGATGCATTGAATCGGTAAGTATTTAAATTTTTTTTAGTGATCTGTAAATGGTAGTAATGCTCCAAAACCCTGTTTTGGCAGCGGATACGGGTTAGGGGTGTTACAATTGTGGAAATTAAGGGTAACATAAAGGCTTGGAAAATAGCCTAAGTGTTAGTCACACGAACAGAGACACGGCCATGTGTCTCAGCCGTGTGGAGGGCACGACCTAGCACACGGGTGTGTGGCTTGGCCGTGTGGTTCATTTTGCGTGATGATGTCATAGTCAAAGAGTTACACAGCCTGAGGACATGGGCGTGTTGAAGACACACGGGCCTGTCCCTGTGTCCACACGGGCGTGTGGCTCCGCTTCATGGAAAAAATTTCATAAATTTTCTCGAACCTTCCAAAGTTAGTCCTAATCACTTTCATAGCACGTTGAAGGCCTCGTAGGCCCAAATAAGGAACTTTAAGATAAAAATTGAAAAGTTTTAAATTTGAACGAAATTTTATGACCCGGTTTGCATGATTGTTTGTGTTTAAGTCCTGTAATGCCTCGTATCCTGTCCCTGCGTCTGACATGGGTAGGGGGCATTACAATAATAGTCACAAAAAATTTAAAAGAAAAAGAAGCTAAAGGTGGTGGAGCACAACCAAATAAAGGGTGGTAGAATGAGGTTGAAAGGGAAGAGAAAGAGAGAGAAAGAGAGAGTGTTGCAAGAATGAAAACTAGAATTATAAGCCTGCACCACAAGGATGGGAGTAAAAAGTGGATCAGTAAGGGGGAAAATGGAGTGATTTAAGGGTTGACCCCCAATCACCTCCACCATTCAAGTGACTACTAAGAGTGTTCACACTGGCTGAATTTTGTCAAAAATTGACAAAGGAGGGACTCGAACTTAGGTCATAGAGAGGTTAACATGCTACTTAACCACTAGGCCAAATTAATTACTTGTTATAACTCCTACAACATTTATTTTAAAATAGGGCGTGACATTTACTAAAGTTTGAAGCAAATAGAATCTAACTCAGGTCTTCAAGGACCAATCCACCACTAATTAACCACTGAACCAAATACTTGTTTATTATCTAATGTGCAAAGATAACTTTTAAAAATTGGTGTGTGACCACTCTTGGTTCACTAATGTAATTTATAGTAACTAGGTTTTTGGGATGTGACATATATAGGCTATTTTGGGTTGATGGTTTAGAGTTATGAGTTAAAGTTGTAATTTGCTATAATGGTTACCATGAATAAGGTTCAATTTATTGATTACCATGGTATGTATATAAGGTAAATGATAATAGTATGTGTGGTGATGGTATGCTTGATTTTGGATCATGAAATGGTTGAAAAATGGTAATCTTGGGTGGTATATGCATTCATTAAATTAAGTTGTTTTAGTGATTGATATATATATTTATATATTCAACTTTGTTAGAGTTTAAGCATGTTTTGGACTTGTTAAATGATAAAGTTTGGGAAGTATTCTTCGTAAAGTGTAATATGACATGCGTGTATATATCATTGAATGTTATGTTTTGAATTTGGTTGTGATGGTGCCAAATGGCATATTTGTTAGGCATTACTAGGAAGTGTTATATCATACTTTGGATTAAGTTTATGAAGTGCTTTAGGCAAGATATAATGTACTTGACTTGTGTTTTAAAGTGCATAGGTTTGATTGCATCATTTTCAAAATGACCATTTTGATGTCACACGGTTTGCCACATGGCCATTGTGCAAGATAATTGACACAGTCCAACTATACGGTCGTGTGAATATTTGCAAAGTTTTAAAATTAGGTCCACATGGCCACAGATAGTTACACAACCCGGTGAGATAGCCATGTGACCCTGCATTACACGGCATCGGCCTTGTACACGGTTGGAGTACACAACTGTGTGGTTCAGTTCCACATAGCCTCAGCCTGTCACACCACATGGCCCTCTGACCCTTATTTTGTATTTTTCCATATTTTTATGAAAAGTTTCAAATTAGTCCCTCATTAGTTCTGAATTATTTTTTAGCACTTTCCTAAGCTCGGTCTTGCGTGTATAACATGTTTAATTGAATGTTTCTTGATTAATGAATGTTTTAATAAGTTTTAAATTGAAATAACATGATTCTATTTTGTTATTTATCGTAGAATCCTATAACCCTAATCTATTGATGGAGACGGGTAAGAGGTGTTACGCCTTTGGTGATGAGATAAGGATGAGGATTACTGTTTAAAAAGGAATCTTTAAAATGATCTTTACCTATGCATTCAAAACAATGTGTTAAGCTTGTGAAAACTTAGTAAATACTTAAGAATTCATATCTTACTTTTGAAGTCAATTAGCTAATTCAATGAATAAATAAATAAATATAATTAACATGATCACAAGAATTAAACTAAAGATAAAGTACACAATAGCAACAAAGTTAATTAACATATTTTCACTTACCATACTTTCATCATTCACTTATCATTCATATACCATTCACATTGCCCATTGTAAAATCAAGTGAACAAGAAAGATATAAGGAATGTAATTGTGGAGTACATGTGCACATAAGTGCTAAATTATCATGAACACTAAAAGTGTTAAAACATGAGCACCGGAAGTGCTAAATTCAAAAGCGAGCTAAGGAATTCCTAATGGCATGCCATCTATATCCCATAAGTTCAAAACTTCTTTACAGGGGCTTTAAAATTGTTATAAGTTTAATATTCATCATAAGCACAATCATGTTTCATAATTTCAGTCACACATAACTTTCCAAAATTTTACCATTTAGAATTTTCTCCACACATATATTCACATCAACAATAATCACAATCATTTAGTACTTCCTTGAATTATTCACATATTTTTTCCAATAATAATGTCAGTATAACTAAGAATGAGACTAATATGTATATTTCTTCAACTTTTTTTATTAAATTGGCACTAGTTAAAAACATCGAAATGGTTATATATAAGTTATTGAGTAAATGAGATAATAAATCATCACCATTAAGAATAATTAAATGGAAATAAATATATGTATAATCATGAAATTGTGAAATTTAATTTATGTTCGGCCAAAATAACTCTTTTTCATATCTTTGTAAATGATCCTTTGTGAACATGATGAGAATTTTAAATGATAAATTAAGGCCTAAGATGATCTTTCAGAAATATGCACATGTGTTAGGCACTTAGGGTGCTAATATGTGTGTTTAGACCATAATGGTCTAAACAATTTCTGAATTCAGTAACTTTGTTTATGTTTTTGTTTGAAAAACCTAATATGCTAATGGCCTTAAGTAAATTATTCTATTTATGATTTTAAGTGACCTAGTAAACTTAAATAAATAGTTAGGATACGATTGGCATGCCAATAAATACTTATGTGTACTAAGAATTTTGTATCTGGAGTTTTGTAGACAAGGTTCTGCTCCTTTGGGCTTAGCACTTCGGTGCTCTCTTGGTGTAACACCCCTTGCTTGACTCAATTGTCGGGTCTGAGCTACAGAGTGCTACACTCATTGTTGGAGCAAAAACTATTTAATATATATTCAATTTATGTTTTTATACATTTAAATAAAAGAAAAACATGTATATAATATGATATGCAATCAATTTTGGGTCTTACACGAGCTTACGAAAACTCTTATACTAACCCAAGCTTGAATTAGGACCAAATTACGAAGTTTTAAAATTCTTGGGTTGGTGTCGCAATTTTGTTATCTCCTTATCGCGGTGTGGTCATCTCAATGAGTCACATCAGGATGGCATGTATGTGCCCATTGCGACGCCACTGTGTTTTGGACAATATTGTGACGTCAAGAGTTGTGGTTGCAACGTTGCCCTTGTATTTTTGGCAAAATACACATTTGGTACCTAATTCAATTATATTCAAACCATTTCCTAAGTGTTTCATTCAACCTTAAAAAATAATAAAGTTATTAAACTACGTCAATGAAAACCAATTCAAGTATCTAATCATTTAAACCAACCAATCTTCAACATACAATCCAACAATTCAACATTTAAGCATGTACAAATCCATTTCATCTATCCATACCAAAATGCTTCCATTACAACCACAAACATGTTTGTTATACCACTTGGTATGATACAAATCAAACAAAGCACACACTAAGTTATAAATCATGCTCAACATTTAGCTTACCATTCATAACTCATTAATCCAATTTGACTAATTCATATAGTCTAGTTGATAACTTAAGTGTACCAAACCATTTAAAAGAAAAATCATCATTCATATAGTATCAACATAACCAAAAAATGCACAATTAAGTTATATACCAAATGGTATGTTCAAAATCAACCATTACCACAACAAACATAAGACTTTCATTCCAAAACAGTCATTTGTCTATTAAATGCCCTTATGTACATGCCACATAGTCTAGACATAGTATTGAACATATAACTACCATCTCAGGATAATGTGTACTCCTCTGTTGTTTTCATCTCATCAAGTTCTACAAGGTTACTAATACATGCACGAATGGTGTGAAATTTATTAAATTCCATTCATCGAAGTTGCCAAATTTCAAGTTTGGAAAATCAATCAACTTGTGGCTACTTTTTGGATGGGATTCATGAATTTATGGGCTAAGATGTCTTCATAGCTTTCGAATATATATCTCTTAGCTTCGAAACGTGCCTTGAATCACTCAATTTTAAGTTTGGGAGCTCAAGTTATGACTTTTTTACGAGTTTCAGGCTTTTAATTTGGACTTCATGTTGCAACATGTCATCCTCCACGTTGTGATGATGTCAGATAGTGAGTCACGTCACGATGTTAAACCACTTGACGTCAGGACATCACCAACTGACATTCGACTTTGCGACGAGATGAATTTCACGTCTAGAGGAGAACCTTGTTTTTGGTAAAGTTAAGCCATTTGGCACCTTTTTTTTCCCAAGGTATACCATTAGCTCAAATGATGCATATTTTCACAAACCAAACCTGCACAAAGCCAACTTAAACACATACCAAAACATCCATTTAACCAACCATAAAATCAACCAAGCCATTTTACATGAATTTGAAATTTTCTAATGCATAAGTTTTCATCCACTATTCAAACTTAGTTCACCATACATATCTAACACTTATATTAAACCAAAGTCACCCGCAAAATATGTCATTCTATAGCTTAACATATAACTTACCACAATACCATTAACGCATATATAAGTTCACCATATAAAACTAAAAAAATTCAAGCATTCCCCAAGTATCAAAGCTACTACATCAATGTAATCATGTATACCTAATAAGGTCTAAATACGTTCACCATACATTCAAGCATACAAATTTTACTTTAACAACCAATGCTTATTTCATAGCGTAAGACATTGACAACAATTACATATATGGATATAACACAAAAAAAATTAAAGTCCAAACCACATGTTTGATTCAAACACCATATCTCAAGGTACATATATGTGCATAAAATTTCCTATATACATGCCACATAACTGATTCTAGAACAATAAAAAGACTACGGAATCAGAAGTTGGATAGTGTGAGCTCTAGGGTGTTCCAGTAGCTGAGTTTCGCAAAATGCCAACTACAAAAATAGAAAACGAAATAGAGTAAGCACATATATGCTTAATAAGTTCATAGATTAAAACATTAACTCATCTCGATATACAATTAACAAAATGAATTAACTAACTATGTAACATTCTTGTTTACACAATTCACAAACATAAGGTGAGTATAACATATATAGTCCATATAACATCTCAAACATGCAATACTAACTAGATCGGTACCATTCAATTTGAATTATCAAACATACATACCATTTATATTGATTCGATCAATTATAACCATTTCTATTCGCAAGTCATATAGCATCATTCATATATTCTTACTTTTATACCATTAAGCCCAATGAACTAAACAATATATTCGGATACACAGATAACCACTAAAATACACCTAAATGTTCATTCAAGTGATACCTCCAATACACACCTGAGCATCGAAGTTCTAAGCCCATAGGTTTCACATCTCTCCAAGACACTGCTGGATCTCCGTAGAGATAATCAATTACAGTGGTCTTTATAGAGACAAACTCGGTAATCCGCAACAAATGTTGGATTAAGGTATAATCAGTGTATTCTCGTGCATTAATATCATCTCTTTTAAAAATCTCATACAACAAACAAATAACCCTATTAGCGTGTCAATTGTATCCTATCCTTTAATAATACTTTCATTCAGACACTTTTAACACATACTTCCAATTCTATACAATTCAGTCCATTTTTACCTTTTGGTACTACTTTGAAAACAATTTAATATCCATTTAGAATTTCATAATTCAAACACATAATATAATTATATACACAACTACCATATGAACTTACTTGGCACAAACGAGGTGTCGGGGACTACTCCGTAATATTCCCTTTTCTTCAATTAAGTTCTGGTTGACTCGAATCTTGATCTAAATGGTAATTCATTTCAATTTATCAGTTTCAATTACCTTATATGAGTTTATTTTATCCACATTATAGTTTAGTTTCTTTTTAAAAAATTCCCTGAAGTTTTGCATTTTATTCAATTTAGTCCCTAAAATCGTAACTATCATAACTTTCACATTTGAGCCTCGTTTTACAATTCAATTTTTACCACATCCTTCTACAGTCGTCTAATATCCATAATTACAAAATTTTCATAGCAATTTTAATTTTTCATTTTAGTCCCTATACTTAAAACTAAGAAATTTCACTTTACAAATTAGTTCCTAATCACATCTAAGATTATAGTAAAGGAATTTAACAACAAAAGCTTCAAAAATCATCAATGGTAACATTTTAAAAATTTAACAATTTTATGATTTTATACTTGGGTTAGCTAGATTAAGCTACAGCGGTCTCAAAAACATAAAATTTTCGAAAACAGTGCTTGGATTAGCTTACCATGAAAAGTCAAAGCTTGGCTGAAATTTTTGGCTTCAAACCATGGAGGAAACAATCAATAAAAGAGGAAAAAGATGATGAAAAATGGCCATTACCTTTTTGTTTTATGATTTAATTCTTTGAACATTATTTTTAACATATAAATTATCAATCAACATGCACTAACCATCCAACCATCTTCAAAATGGTTAATTTTCCATTTAAAGCCTCAACTATTTACTATTTAGCCCTTTTAGCCATTAAAAATATATAGCGATTAACTTTTACGGTTTTTATTATTTAGTCATTGTACCTCAATTATCCATCCAATCAAAAAAATTACTAGACTGAAATTCAATACAACCTTATAATAGACTTGTAAGTATTAATAAAAATATTTACTAACTCGATCATTGAAAAATAGGGTTCTGAAACCACTTTTTTTACATCACTAAAAGGGGGTTCTTACACATTATTTATTTATTTCAAATTTTAGATTTTTTTAAAAGTATTTTAAGTTATTTAGGATTTTTAAGTCAACAGGATTGTTTAGTTTAAAATTAATTCTTGTTTAGATTAATTAGAGTTTCAGTATACTTTAGAGTTTTATATAAATGTTGATCGCCTCCGAACGTACCAACGTCTAGAGTAGAAATCCTGCACAAAGGATATGAAACAGGTATCCTCAAGTATACGTGTTAGATTGTAATATAGTTACAACGGAGTAGGTAAACACTTTGTGAATCATAGCTAAGGAAGGTGAGCACTAAATTAATTCTAACCTAAACCTAAATAGATTTAATTAGTACTTTAAATGGATTATAGTACGAAGAATAAAAAGAAAGGTTGTGGTAATCTATACTAATAATAAGAAAAGAAATAAATGAAAATAAAGAAATAAATCATGAAAAATCAAATAATCAAATATATATCAAATATGGGCATGGGTGATTAGCTCGCTTCAGTAATCATAACCAACTGTCATATCAGGTTTTCTTGTTCAATCAACTAGTCAATACCTCAGCAAGATCTTTCGATCTTCCACTGACATATGGAGTCGGCAAGAACTACTTATCTCTCCACCTCATAGTGCAGACCAATTCAAGGTTAAGGTGTTCACGGATAGGCCATACCAAATTTGGGTTAATTCCTACCTTAATGACTTCCTAATGTTGGCAAGCCTAGGTTTAGGTTCTTCTTTTCCTAAACAGCTGATCTACTAAGAAACTCCTACAAAACAGTTAATTAACCATACATCTACTCGCTAATCCCCCATAAAAATATTAGTTCCTCATGGATCTAACAAACAATAAAAACTTGGTAGATAAAATAAATGTAACACCCTAAACTCGGCATAGAAGTCTAAACCGAAACTGGAATGCTACATTAACCACCGAAGAGATCGTGAGAAAATCTTACGAAACTAGCCATTCTTAATTCGATTCCTAAAATAATTAATATCAAGTATTAAAAAAACCAGAATAATAAAATGACTAAACCGTAAAACAGAATTATACCACAGTATTAAAAACCTTATATTCAAAACTGTATAACCAATAAAAGTTTGAAACCACAAACTAATAACTTATTAGCCTAAAAACTATCTGAGTCCTCCGCATACTGAGTCCAACGTCCAAAATCCCAAAATATACCTGAAAGGGCCGAGCTTAGTGTGAGATCAAACTAACTAGCTACTGAAACAGAAATAGATACAGTAAACCTGAAAATAGTTCAGCAGCAGAACACACTTACAGAGCGACTATAACAAAACAGACCATATGTAACTTTACTATCATATGGATCTGTTAGACACAATATCAGAAATCCTCAGAAGTCACAAACTGGCCTAAGCCCTTTTTCCAGAATCAAAATCGGTTGGGCCTTAGCCCATCATACAAGGTTTTTTTAGTCACAAGTGCCTTTCAGTTAAATAGTACAATCCGACAGCTCAGTCAATTAGACAGTCAAATAGATATTGCAGTCACAGAATCACACAGACGCATATGGGTGCAAATGAATTATAAAATAACCCAACCATCCAACCACCACACCATCTCCGTCCAACCCAATACAGCCTGTGGGTATTTAATCAACCCACCCATCCCTACACTCCGAGTAGGACCTCAAAAATCCCATCCAGCCTTATACTCCACAGAACGTCATCCCGAGATGCCCGGCAACGATGATTATCAATATTGTCCTCGACCCTTAGGGAATTAGGACCGCCCACGACCCTTTGGGTATTAGGGTTATCAGTTAGTTGTATGGTACCATGCGGAAGATCGCGATATAGACATGCAGTATAACTGCCAAATTAGATGTGCTACGCAGCAAGGCTAGCGTATAAGCTGTACAGTGCAATGCAGTGAACCACAGTACAGACGTGCGGTATAATTGCCATATCAGATAATGGTATATATCATAGCTAACGTACATACGGTATGGTGCAAGGCAGCAAACTACTATACCGTTATCAGTAATGTCCACGACCCTCAGGGTATTGGGACCGCCCATGACCCTCTGGGTATTATTAAGGGCTTTCAGAATGCAGACAAACTTCCAATTCGTAAATCTCCCTTCTCTTCAACATTCCACCCAAAAAGATTTATGCATATGTATGTATGTATACAGTCAGATGTACACAATTCAGAATACAAATTCAGTCAGTCAATCAAAAGGAGACACACACATCCGGTCAATCAGTTACAGAATCAAACATGTGTACCTTCGTATCTCAAAACCAATATCAACTTATCTAACAAAAAATCACAAATTCGCGCATATCAAGCCCAAATCAAAGTCATAATTACCCCAGTAAGGCTTAGTCGGGGGTTGGAACACTCAGAGTTGCATTTGCACTTGCATTTGACCTAAAACCCAAAGTTTGGTAAGATAGGGCCGCACGTCCGTGTGCTCTGGCCGTGTTGAGCACTCCAAGCCGTGTGGGGGTCCAAACGCTCGTGTGAAGGGTAGCAAACGACCGTGTGATAGAGGCACATGCCCGTCTGACGCAGAGGCACGGCCGTGTGATCAGGCCATGTAAGACACTATCCTATTTCACTAAGCTCAAGTGAAGAGTAGGCACGGCTGTGTGAGGGTGTCACACGCTCGTGTGGAATCCCTAATTCCCAAATCAGTCACACGGCCGTGTGGCTAGGCCATGTGTCCCCAAATCTCAATCCCTAATTCCCAAACTCACACGGCCGTGTGGACTAAGGGACACGACCGTGTGATTTCCAACAAAACCCCCTAAAACAGCTACACGGCCGTGTGGTACCAAAATTGGCCGAATCCCTAATTTCACAAATCCACACAAGCGTGTGGCATGTGGGCATCGAAAAAGCCATGAAACCACCCTAGAATAGCCTCGAAAACACTACTTTGGCCACCAAACCATCCCCCAACTTTGGTACTATCAAAACCACATCAGAAAACGGAGTATCGTACGTACTTTCAGCCTTCAAAGCTCTGAAACTAGAGTATCAAAGCATTCTCACGAAAAGCTGAAACAACACTTGTAAAAAATAATAGATAAGTAGATTAGTCAGAGTTGAGCCCCACACCTGTTTCGATGACGAAGAAGACGACAGAGGAGCAAAAAATCAAGGTCCTTCGACCCCACAACACCACTGATTCCAAAAACCAAAAAGAAGAACACAAGAACAAAAACCAAGAAGAAACAAAACAGAAACTAATTTGCCCAGTAAAAGCAAATAAAAATAAAAATAAAAGTAATTAAAAATAACAGTAAAGACAAACAAATAAATTAATTATTTTAACTGAAATCAGAAATAACTAAAATGTTTTCTAAAACGCCCACACAGGGACTTGATCTCAAAACCTTGAGACAAACCAACAGACTTGCAACCACTAGACCAGCAGGCCCATTCTGCCACTAAACTACACAAATTAACTTATGTGGGAAACCTTGCCACTATCCCTACAATCAAAACCTAGAACTTCGAGGCCCAAAATTCAGGGTGTTACAACTCACTCCTCCTTAAAGAAATTTTGTCCTCGAAATTTCCAACTAATAGAACAGTGGTATAACACGAATCACACCACTACGCTCCCGCTGCGCACTCGAATCCCAAAACACTATCATTCGAAACTTGAACTTGAAACCTCTCAAACACACCCAGAACACCTAACCACTGAAGCAGATACACATACAACACACACAATTTCTATACCCAAATCAACACATCCAAACATTTCCAACATACCTGACCCAAAATCGCTGAGGACAATCTCGAACCCGATGATTGTTAGATCCGCACCTAAGACACGCTCCTGACTTTCTCCAACAGTCACCCGCGTGACGCATCTTGCAATGCTCGCAAGACGGTATACTCACACCGCCACCAGCACCACCAGTACCATCACTCAGATGTGTCTTAACGCGCTTCGCAGAATGAGGGTCTAACCTTAGAGAACCGCGATCTCTCTTCTTTCCACAACCCACGCATCTAGCTTGGAGTGTCTCACTGAAATCCCTCATTCTAGCCTCAATCACTCCCTCTAGCACTTCCCTCAATAATCGAGTCAGTGCCTCAGTACCAAGCTCTGGGTTATCGCCACCCAAAGTCCGCGGACTCATACTATCCTTCAACTCTTGAACAGTCACCCGTTCTGGAGGAACAGACGACTCATCGCGATCACGCTCACCTTTGGAAGTCATATCTAACGTAGTGCTAACTTAGAAGGCCTACAATATTAAAACACAGAAACAGTTGTAATAACAGAGTCTATATTTCTAATTGTACAGTTCCAAATTTTACCTGGACCAGCACCAGAGTCTCAAACAGGTCATTTTCATAAATGTTTCCAAAACACAATCATTTCAGCTTACTGTGGTAAAGTTTTTCAAAAATTTCTTTTCAAAACTAATACGTACGTATACGAAAATGTAAGAGCACAGGCTGAGTTTCTGCAAACTTGGCTTTAATACCACTAAATATAACACACCAAACCCAGTCTAAAAGTCTACACCGAATTCGAAATGCTACATTGACCACCAAAGTGATCGTGAGAAAATCTTACAAAACTAGTAATTCTTAATTCGATTCCTGAAATGATTAATATCGAGTAATAAAAAAACTAGAATAATAAAATGATTAAACCGTAAAACAAAATTATACCACAGTGTTAAAAACCTTATATTCAAAACTGTATAACCAATAAATGTTTGAAACCATAAACTAATAACTTATTAGCCTTAAAATTGTCTGAGTCCTCTGCATATCGAGTCCAGTGTCCAAAATCCCGAAATGTACCTGAAAGGAGAAAAAAAAGAGGGGGTAAGCTATACGAGCTTAGTGTGAGATCAAACTAACTAGCTACCGAAAAGAAATAAACACAGTAAACCTAAAAATAGTTCAGCAGCAGAACACATTTACAGAGCAACTATAACAAAACAAACCATATGTAACTTTATAGTCATATGTTTCTGTTAGACACAATATCAGAAATCCTTAGAAGTCACAAACTGGCCTAAGCCCTTTTTTCAGAATCAGAATTGGTTGGGCCTTAGCCCAGCAAACAAGGTTTCTTTAGTCACAAGTGCCTTTCAGTCAAATAGTACAATTCGACTCCTCAGTCAACTAGACAGTCAAATAGATATTGCAGTCACAGAATCACATAGATGCATATGGGTGCAAATGAATTATAAAATAACCCACCCATCCAACTAACACACCATCTCCGTCCAACCCGACACATCCTGTGGGTATTTAATCAACCCACCCATCCCTGCACTCCAAGTAGGGCCTCGAAAAGCCCATCCAATCTTATACTCCACAGAACGTCATCTGGGGTTTCCCGGCAATGATGATTATCAATATTGTCCTCGACCCTCAGGGAATTGGGAATTCCCACGACCCTCTAGGTATTAGGGCTATCAGTAAGTTGTACAGTGCCATGCGAAAGACCGTGATACAGACATGCAGTATAACTGCCAGATCAGATATACTACACAGCAAGGGTAGCGTATAAGCTGTACTGTGCATCGCAGTGAACCGTGGTACAGACGTACAGTATAACTACTAGATCAGATAATGATACGTAGCGTAGCTAACGTACATGCGGTATGGTGCAAGATGACAAATCGCTATACCATTATCAGTAATGTCCACGACCCTCAAGATATTGGGACTGCCCATGACCTTCTGGGTATTATTAAGGGCTTTCAGAATGCAGACAAACTGCCAAATCGTAAATCTCCCTTCTCTTCAATATCCCATCCAAAAAGATTTATGCATATGTATGTATGTCTACAGTCAGATGTACACAATTCAGAATACAAATTCAGTCAGTCAATCAAAAGGAGACACATTCAGTCAGTCAATCAAAAGGAGACACACACATCCGGTCAATCAGTTACAGAATCAAACATATGTACTTTCGTATCTTGAATCCAGTATCAACTTATCTAACAAACAATCACAAATGCGCACATATCAAGCCCAAATTAAAGTCATAATTACCCCCAGTAATGCTTAGTCGGGGGTTGGAACACACGGAGTTGCATTTGCACTTGCATTTGACCTAAAACCCAAAGTTTGGCGGGATAAGGCCACACGCCCGTGTGCTCTGGCCGTGTGGAGCACTCCAAGTCGTGTGGGGGTCCAAACGCCAGTGTGAAGGGTAGCACACAACCGTGTGACAGAGGCACAAGCCCGTGTGGTGCAGAGGCACGGCCTTATGATCAGGCCATGTAAGACACTATCCTATTTCACTAACCTGAAGTGAAGAGTAGACACGACAGTGTGAGGGTCTCACACGCCCGTGTGGCCACCAGACAGGGCTGTGTGTTTCAAAACACCCACCCATGTGGAATCCCTAATTCCCAAATCAGTCACACGATCGTGTGGCCATGTCGTGTGACCCCAAATCTCAATCCCTAATTCCCAAACTCGCACGTCTGTGTGGACCAAGGGAGACGGCCGTGTGATTTTTGAAAAAAATCCCCAAAACAGCCACATGACCGTGTGGCACCAACATTGGCCGAAACCCTAATTTTACAATTCCACATGGGGCACAAGCATGTATGGGCATCAGGAAGCCATGAAACCACCCCAGAACATCCCCGAAAACACCACTTTGGCCACCAAACCATCCCCAAGTTTGGTACTATTGAAACCACATGAAAAAACAGAGTATCGCACTCCCTTTCAGCCTTCAAAGCTCTGAAACTAGAGAATGAAAGCATTATCACGAAAAGTCAAAAAAACACTTGTAAAAAAAAGATAAGTAGATTAGTTAGAGTTGAGTTCCACACCTATTTCGATGACGAAGAAGGCGACATAGGAGCAGAAAATCGAGGTCCTTCGACCCCACAACACCACCAATTCTGAAAAGAAAAAAGAAGAACAAAAGAACAAAAACCAAGAAGAAACAGAACAAAAAATAACGTGCCCAGTAAAAGAAAATAAAAATAAAAATAAAGGTAATTAATAATAACAGTAAAGACAAACAAATAAATTAATTATTTTAACTGAAATCAGAAATAACTAAAATGTTTTCTAAAACACCCACACAGGGACTTGATCTCAAAACCTTGAGACAAACCAACACACTCACAACTACTAGACCAGCGGGCCCATTCTGCCACTAAACTACACAACTTAACTTATGTGGGCAACCTTCCCACTATCCCTACACTTAAAACTCAGAACTTTTAGGCCCAAAATTTGGGGCGTTACAATAAACATAAAGAACAATTCAAGAGAATAGAATTTAGAAGAAGCCTGATTGTATTAAAATTAAGCGCAAAATCCTCCTAGAGTTTGACAGTATTTCCCAAATATGATTTCTCCATAAAAGTAAATAACAAGAACAGAAATAAAATCTAAAACCTAAGAAAAGAGAAAAATTAAAGACTAAATCTAAAGACAAAATTATACAATATCCAAAAGGTGTCTAACAGGTGCTAAATAAGCCTTTTTATAGATTTTAGGGTGGTTATCATCCTTAACACTAGGTCAGCTATTGTCCTTGTGCTTAACATTTGATTTTGTAGACTAAAACACCCTTGGCTCTTAAATATTTCTCGTACAAAGGTGATGTAGCAACACACCAGGTCCTGTGTCGCGACATCGAGGACAATATGCTCAACTCCAGGGTGTTTTCAAGGGTATGTCACAACATCCTCATGTTGTGTTGCGACATTGAAAGCAATCTTGGAATTCTTCTATTCTACTCCCTATGTTGTGACATATAATGCTTTGTGTCGCAACATAGCAACCAGTACTGAGTAGCACGCCTTCTAGTTGTCTTCTACATGCTCACAAAGTATATTAGCTCACCCTTAGGCCTCATTTGGCCCCTAAAGTCAATAAAAGACTCAATTTACACACTTTATTAAACTTAACTAAACTTATGGAAATGTAATTAAAACTTAACTAAAATGCTTATGTTCAAGCTCTTAAAGTGCGAAAACTAGTTTGATCTGCTACACTGAATTACAGCAAATCAAATGTACTTAGCTAGCCTATATAAAGGCCTTTTTATTGTACACAATTCATCAATTCATTCAACAACTTCTTTCTTTGATTTAATAAAACTCGTTTGGAGTTTTTCCTTTCAAGAATTTCTCTTGAACTTTCTTTTAAAAGAGTTTTAACAATCTTTTGAGATTGTGGGGATCATCTTCAGGCTTTTTCTTGCAAGTTTTCTTTCATGGTGGGGAAATTAGAGTTGTTTGAAGGGAGTTGTGGATTCATCTGGTTTTCAAGCCTCCTTAAGACTTCTACACACCACTTCATATCTTTTTCATCTATCTTGTTTCATTTCTTTGTTATTATGTTTTGTTCTTGTTTCATTATTTCTAATCTTTAATTTGGATTCCTTTTTTTTATATTTTATTACTTTTTTTTAATTTTTTCCCTTTCAAATTCTTAGATCTGACTTGGATTTGTTTGTGCTTCAGTTTGTGTTAAGATCCAAAAAAAAATCAATCATCTAGAGTCCTAAGTCAAATCTGCGACTTGGACAAACTTGCGGTCATGTTCTTTGTGATCCCTTTATCAGTTACAATATATAGGAAAGGAAAACAAGTAGAGTAAGCATAAAAAATGCTTAAGAAATTCAAATGGAAACACAAAACATACCTTCATTATTTAAAGCATAAATAAAATATTCATTGTGTTATTTAACATGACTATCCTTAGCACATAATGACATAGCTATACACATGTTACCATATCATGAATAAGATCACTACTATAATGTAATCTCATACTTACTACATATCAATTATCAACATATGCTACCACATTTCCAAATCACATTTAAGTTTCCATTTCCATTCTATAGATTAGCAAATGATGGAACAATAGTAAAATAGACTCGGATACATGGGTGAATAAGTTGCTCACACAAGCTGACATTATATCGAGGTTACCTATCTTGGCTAAACCTACAATACATATATCCTGAGAATCTAAAACAAATGCTATACCTCATTATAACATATAAAATTCCTAATCAAGCACGCATATAACCATGATCGCATGCCATATTTATCCTAACATTTTACTAAGTTCACACAAGTATCATTTTCGTATACATATGTCATTACCAATATTTGAACATTATTACATAATTCACTTACAAGTCTTGTAATCAATCAACATTCACATTTGCAGTATATATTATCTAATAATTGCCAATATTTGACATAAGTTTTCAATTTGGTTCATTTTTAAGCCACACATGTTAAATTCAATAAATTCTAATTAAATCTAAACATATAGATGGATTTAAAAACAATTCTTACATAATATAAAATATTTTAGTAAGTTCCATATAAACTTACCTATTGGAAACACCAACACAAGCTGATTCTTTAAGGGCTAGCCGATAATTTTGGCTTTTCCCCGATTAACTCCACTTCGATTCTTGATGTATACAATTATTCATGTCACCAATCAATATCAAACACTTACATACTATACCATGATATTCATGATTTCATGAAATTGTATTTTTTTTATTCCCCTCATATTTTATATTTTTTCAATTTAATCTCTGAACTTGGGATAAGTATAACCTTCGATTCCTAGCTTCGAATTAAAATCCAATTTTACATATCCCAATTGGGGACATTATATTTTCTATTTCTATCATATTTTCATCCAATTTTTACATTTATTTAATTTGGTCCCTAATGTAACAAAGTTAACAATAAGCTAAATTAACGTTACAATATAGTCCTTTTCAAGTTCTAAGCTTAATATATATATATATCAATTCCAAGCCTAATTCTTCAAGAAATCAACAATGGAAAGTTTTTAAAACTTTAACAAATTCACTAATTAGTATATGGGTTAGCTAAATTAAGCTCCCATGACCTATCTCCCATGACCTCAAATATATAAAAATTTTATGAAAATGACTTGAATACACTTACAAATTGAGGGTCGAATGTGCAAGCTTAAAAAATGGCATCTTCTTTAGGTTTTTCTATGTTTTACACTTGGAGGGCAAAGAAGATGATGGTATTTCCACTAAAATATTCATTATATACAACGATTTAACTTAATTAACTTTAATTAATTAACATAATATTTAATTATTTTACCTTAATCACCATTAACCAAATTAGCGAAAAAAACATAATGATCCACCATTCTATGAAATAAAATGGTTTATTTATCATTTTGGACCTTTGGTGAATTTTTATTTGACTCATCAAGCCTTTTGACAATTAAAATTCTATACTGGTTAAAATTTTAAAATTTAGTCCCTAGACCTTAATTAACTATCAATTTGAAAAAAAAATTGAACAATATTTTTATATTATACATGTAAAAATTAAAATTTAAAATTTATGTACTCGATTTACAAAAATGGGGTTCTAAAACTGAACTTTTTGGTATCATTGAAAATCAAGTCCTTACACTATGTGTGTTTGGCAGCTTGGGACTTGGTGCCCTTGGCGTGTTTGGGAGAGATGTGATTTCGTAATAGTACTTGTTCTCTTTGGCATGTTCTAGAAGGAATCCATGTATCCGATTCATTTCCTTAGTGTTTACTATGGGCTAATCAAACTAAAACATTGCCAATAAGATGTGGTTATGGCTATAAATTGAGAATGTGTTCTAAAGTGAAAATTGTTAAAATATCACCATATTAAAGAATATGTGCCTAAAAAATGTTGAAAAATGACTTATAGGTTATAAAATTTAGATTTAAGTATATGGTTTTTCATGGCCCTAATAAAATAGTTAACAAATGAATTTAAGAATTGCATAATGCATCTAAGGCCATATCTGAACTCGTATGTGAATATGTTAGTAGGAAAATTCCAGAAAGGGTAATGAACTTGGGATTAAATAATAATGGTACATTTGATAAAAGAAATGAATATAAATTACCAAAGTGAATGGCTAAAATGTTATAAAGGGGAAACATGAGCCTTAAGAATTTGATAATATGAAATAAATCAGACTAAAATCTTAAAACATGATATGGGTACATGGTAATAGAAAATCTTAATAAGGGCACAACACTAATATTGAAATAGGATAAATAGGTTTATCTATTATTACTTATTGAGTTCATTGAGCTCACGTGTTAGTTGTTTAAATGCGTAGGTAATGGATTCAACAAGAAGTTTAAGGTTCGAGCTTGGCATTACGTTGAGGTTGTAATATATTTATATTAGATGTTATTGTTTAAGATTTTTTGCATTTACATAAGGACTTATATTGAATATGGTATTTGTACAACTTGATTTGTAATTCAAGTAAATTTGATGTTTTTAATCAAAGCTTTATTTCATGTTCGCTTTGAATATTTTTGTGGCTTGGAACATTAGTTGAAATGATATTTAAATTGGGTTTAAATTGATTTGGAACATATGGAAATGATTTGGACATGTTTAGGCATGATTTTAAGTGGTTTTGGACTAATCCTTGAAGTCTTGGTAAACATATCTGCAAAGTTGTCCTTATATGCGACTTTGACTACATCTATTATTTTTTCTACCACCGCCTCTCGAATTTTGGATTATGTGATATCTAAAATCAATGTTCTTTATCCATTTATGACTTCTGGTTTCCTTAGTATTAGCTATTGCCACACTATTATTACAATACAATGTGATAACTTTCTCCATATTAGAAATGACTTCAGGATTCTATAAGGAACTTGTGAAGCCAAATTGCTTCTGTTGTCACTTCAGAAGTTGCCACATATTCAACCTCCATAGTGGAGTCAACAATAAAACTCTACTTTACACTTCTTCACACTATGGCTTTGCGACCTAGGACAACAACACATCTCAGTGTTGGTTTCTAAGAGAGTTGTGTGACCCAAATTCTTGTTAAAATAAAATATAAATGGCAAGATAATCTACACAAGTGGAATCCGTATAGAAGTTTACTTCCTCTATTTGATATTTATTAGAATAAGGTGTTTTAATCTTACTGCATTACTTCTATTAGAATTTGATTAGAATATGGTTTTACAAACCTATAAATAGACATAGTTTATACTCCTCTTGTATCATTTGAATTCGACATAGTGAATTTTCTGCTCCTCTGCCCATGATTTTTTCCCCGAAAGGGTTTCTATATAAAATTCTGTGTGTTATATTTTCTCTCTCTCTTTGCGATTCATTGTCATTATCGACATTGATTTTCCACAATTTCCTTGAAGCACAACACGTTTGGATTTCAAAATCAATATATCCAATGGCAATTAAATCCCCTCCAAAATATATTAGCATATAATTCCTCATTCTTTGTAATACTTGAGTATATGCTTAATTGTATACTAGTGTCTTGTAACAACATTCACCTGATATTGACTTACCAATCCTATTGCAAAATAGATATCTAGACATGTACATAACACCACATACATTAGACTTCCTATTGAAAAAAAGCAAGGAACCTTTCTCATATGCTCTCTTCATATTGTTGTCTTGGTACATTACTCTAAAGAAGAAAGCTTGATGCAGAGGGTTGTGTACCCTTCTTTGAATAGACCATACAAAAATGTTCCAATATCTTGTTTATGTATGAAGTTTGGAATAAATTAATCTCTTTATTCTTTCGACCCCTAAGGATTCGAATTCCCAGAACATAATTAGCTTTACCAAAATCTTTCACACTAAACTATAGAGTTAATCACAGTTTAAAGTATTAGAATGTCCCTACTTCATTCCCAATGATTAGTATGTCATCAACATATAGAATTAGAAAGATCACCTTTACATCCATAATACTTTTATAAATGCAAAGTTCATCAACATTTTTCTCAAATCCAAAAGTTTTGATCACTTGATCAACTATTTAATTCCATGAGCGTGATGTATTCTTAAGTCCATATATATAGACTAAAGCAATTTGCAAGCTTTTTGCATGTTTCCTTTAGCTATATATTCAATAGGTTGTATTGTAGAGATGCTTTCTACAATATAGTTATTCAAAAACATTATATTGACATCCATTTGTTAGATCTTGAAATGAGATTCATCGCAATGGATAATGGAATATGGATAGACTTGAGCATCACTATTGGAGAAAAGGTTTCCTCGTAACTGATACCTCCTTTCTGTGTGTAGTGTTAGTAATATGCCCTAGAGCATTTGGTGTAATAATGATAATATCATATATTGAATATTTATTAATTGTGACATTCTTTATTATGCTATGCTTATGTTAACTCATTTATTTGATTTTTAAATATATTAAATGGTATGATAAAATCCTTGGTATATGAATCACAATGCAAAGGAAATTATGAAGAGGTCATGCCTAGTCATAGTATTAACAATGTTGGATCTAGTTCCCTAAGTGTAGTATATTCGTTTGTATACTTGTAATTTTTTAGAGCATATTGGTTTAATAAAATTTTTCATGAATTATATAATACCCATTTTTATATTTTCCTCAATGGTTTTTGCATGCAAAGCAAAATGGAAGCAAATATTAGCTCATTGGTTATCTAATGTTTAACCAATACTAAACGATTTTAAATGGTTGGATCATAATACGAAAATAAAACTTATACTAGTAGATGAATCTAAATATGTCCGTAGTCTAATTGAAGGTGAAAAACTAATAGAAAGATATGCCGTCTATCAAGTCCAATTGGTGAGATGCTTTATCTTAAGAATTGAAGCAAATGATTCCTAAAAGATAGAGACATAGATGTGACTGATTGGACTGATAGTACATCAGACAAGACCTAAGTATAATAGATCCTGAATCCATTTATGGATTTATTCACTTGTAACGTTCATAGCGCGACATACCTTAATCCTAAATGGATGATGGACTATAAATGTGTGACTTGTATACTTTAATGTAAGTAAAAGCCTGAGTTCAAATAGATAATGGAACTGAAGCTGGTGCATTGGGTATACGACTTTTACAGTATGTAGCATCATTCACAATAATGGAATTCATAACCAAAGAAATGGATAAATGATATCCTCTCATTGGCATTACATGATAGATGAAAAGTAAATGTGGCCACTGGTCATTTGTCTTTGTGATGAATAGCTTAATTATTATTTGATAGTAGTTGACTTTCCATGAAGGAAGATGTAATGGTTACCATGAGATCAAATAAGATCATATTGGGAGAGTAGGCTTATCCCAATAAGATTAAGGATATCCTATGAGGGTAACACATTCATGACAAGCTCACTGGACGAGCACTGATCAAGTAGCTTTCATAATGGTATGTTGTTAGGGAGAGTTTAGTCACGATACTATAAATGACTTCATGAATAAATGAGTTTATAATTAATGAACAAAAAGCTATAACTTGATTATAAATCATTTGAGCCCAAATTACATATGTCCAATCGGTCCCTCCGCTGGCTAGTTGAAATAAAAAATGAATTGCATGTTGAATCAAATGACTAGAAATGGATACAAATCATTAAATTTAAGGAAATGAGTCTGTCAGAAAATTCTTGCAATTGTGCTTTCAATTCTTTTAATTTGACTGGTGTCATACGGTACAATGTAATAGATATCGGAGTACTCTTTGGCACTAAATCAATCACAAACTCAACTTCTCGATCAAGTGGTAACCTATGCAATTCTTTTGAAAACACATCCATAAACTCATTAACAATCAATACATGATCAACCTTTAGTCTCAGTTCCCAAGTATCAAGTATATACGTTAAAAAAATTCACATCCTTGTTTGATCAATTTCTAAGCAGAGAATGCTGAAATGAATTTAGTAGCACAATCCGACTTATAAGATTCAACTGTAATTATCTCACCATTCTAAGACCTTAGATCAATCTGTTTTAGTCTACAATTCACCACGACATCATGTAAATTCAACCAACCCATTCCTAGAAGAATATCGAATTCACGAAATGGTAATAGCATTATATTACCAGGAAAGTCACAACCCTAAATTCTCAGCGGACACTTTCGACATATTAGGTTAACTATCACACTCTGACCTAGTGGATTCGAAACTTTGACATCAAACTCAGTTGACTCGACATGTAAATTCATATATGTCACTAATGTAGTTCAAATATATGAATGAGTTGACCCAGGGTCAATTAATGCATACCCAGTAACATCAAAAAGATATAAAGTACGAACAATAACATCAAGTACAGTAGCTTCCTCCCTAGCTCAGATGGCATACGCTTGAGCTTGCTCTCTAGCTTCAGACCTGACAGTCGTTTCTTTAGTTAAACTTCAATTAACTCTAGTATTACCACTATGGCCAAGGCGTCTACCTTTTTGAGGAGTGGAAAACAGCTTCACACTTTGGTTATTAGTGCCACTCATATTTCTCGGGCAATTTCCTATTAAATGCTTTGTTGAACCCCATCTAAAACAAGCGCCTATTTTGATTCTACATTTACCAGTATGTAACTTTCTACAATGTTCATAAGCAGGTCTAGGAATATTACGAACACTTCCAACATTATTTGCAAGCACAGTCTAAAATCTGGATTTAATCAGTCTCATTTTATTTCATCCTGAGAACCCTGATGGTAAAGTGAAGCGACTAAAGGCTTCCTTTAATTTTTTTGATCGAGGAGTTAAAAATGGTTTAGACGAACTCTATTTACCGAAATCTCAAACCCTCATTTCATTTTGTTTCTTATTATTACATATTTCTTCCATCTTCTATGCTCAATCAGATAAGACTACAAATTCTCGCGGTTCCATCACACCCACTAACATATTAATTTCATTGTTTACCTCATCTTGAAAATGAACACACATTTCTTCTTTGGTCGGTACAATTTCATGACGGTATTTAGTAAGGTGTACAAACTCTCGCTCGTATTTTGCTATAGATTTATTTTCTTACTTCAACTCAAGGAAATTTTTCTTCTGTCTGTCTAAGAATTACTAACATGTTTCTTTTGAAACTTGATTTTGAAGAAGTCACAATTAAGCTTATCTTTCAGTACTACAACTATCAATGTTGACCACCAATGATAGGCTTCATCTTTTAGCAAGGATACCGCACATATTCAGTAATCATCAAGTGAACATGCCATTTCATCAAAAACTCTCTGAATTCCTCAACACTATATTTTCTAATTTTTTCAACCGGGGGCCATTGTATAATTTCAGTATTTTGAGGACACAAGGGTGTCACAAGAGGCATAATAGGGGAGGAGGTTGCAAAGCCACAGGATTGGCTCACATGAACTCTGAAAACCATTGACCCATCATGCCGAAAAAGGAATTTTCACTTCATTTTCTAACATTTGTAGAACCAGTAGACTATGAGTCGCTTCATGTTTGAAAGTTGGAACAATACTGTCTACTTCATTAGCGACAGCACAATTGAACTCTGACGACATCTTTGAATCTATAAGAAAACAAGTTAAGATCAGATAAGCAACATCACACTATCACAGGTTTATATGGTTGTAATTTCTAGACCCAATACATGCTACGTTCAATCCTTGAATCGAAATCATAGCTTTAATACCACTAAATTTAACACCTCTCACCAGGTGCAGTCGTCGAATCCAAGCTATAGGATGCTACGACAACAAACAACATTTGTGACATATAATTTTAGATTTAAACATTCATTAAAATAGTAAAACATTTCATAATCTAAGTATAACATGAATTAAAAAAAATTTGAGTCTCAACCGAGCTTATGAAAGCTCTTAGACCAATCTAGAATCAAATAGGGACTTAATTGAAAATTTAACACAAAGTATGGAAATTTTAAAAAGCAAGGGTCACACGGTCGAGTTTCCAGACAATGTGACAAGCTATGATCGTGTGTGCTTGATTCATATGACCTTATTTCCAAGTCGTGTAACTAACCGAAACTGTGTGGACCTAGATGCAAAATTTCTAGCTTAAAGGCACACGATCGTGTTCCTGGACCATGTAACAAACCGAGACCGTGCTAAAATAAATACCATATGAACAGTACCACACGGGTGTGTGCCTAGCCTGTTTAACTGTAACAACCCTAACTTGTATCTATCACCGGAATAGGGTTACAGAACATTTACTGGAGTTTACAGATCAATTATAATTAATTAATGTCATTTACTATTCATTTCTGGAAATAAATCACAATCAATTATAATGTCCCTTATATAGGTCCTCGAGGCCCAAAATATGTATTAGAATCGAGTCGGGACTAAATCTGGATCACATAAAATTTTTTGTGAAAACTCAAAATTTTTCTTAGGTGCAGGGGACACACGCCCATGTGGTCAAGCCGTATGGCTCACACGGCCAATGAGACGTCCGTATTTTAGGCCGTGTTGGCATTCAGTGTAAAGCACATGGCCGTGTCCCAGCCCGTGCCCATACCCGTGTAACTCTCTGACTTAGGTCACACAGCCAGCCACACAGGTGTGTGTTAGGCCGTGTTGTTAATCTTAATTTTCGAAATTTAGGTGCAGGTTTCACACGGCCAAGACACACACCCGTGTCTTTGCCCGTGTGATCAACTCTGAGCATTCTATTTCTAAATTTCAAGATGCAGGGGACACATGGCCAAACCACACGCCCATGCGCATGGCCATATGTCACACAAGGTCAAGACACACGGCCGTGTGGACAAAATAAGGTCATTTTTCAAGCTTTATTTCTCACCTTTTTTACTTTGCACCTACATAAACACTTAAGCATTTTCAACAATCAATTCAAGACAAATTAACCAAGCCAAAAACAAGAGTTATGTATGATATATTAACACATACATTCATGTGTTCCCAAACTTACCTTTGTAGTACATGTATGCTTTCCATAATTCAATTAAATCACACCAAGCACATATGTATTAACCATGTTATAACCTCATATATATATATTCACTAAACATACTATCATTAGCCATTCCAATGGCTAGATTACAAACAACCATTATATACCAACATTGGCTAAGTTAGCTTATACATGTCATTATGTCAAAATAAGTTTTCTATTTATACCAAAACAAGCTGGAGGATAGTGTGATGATGCTCCGACCGATCTCCAACCTTTATGAGCTTCCGAGTACTATAAATTAGAGAAAAGAAAACCTAGTAAGCATTTAATGCTTAATAAGTTCATATAATAGGAATTTAACTTATCAATAATGTTCATTTTAAATAAGCATATCAATAACATGCATCCCAACAAATTGGCCAAATGTCTAACCACATACACTCCATCAAACAAGTTAATCATGAATTTCCAAATACTTTTCAAGCAATAATGATAAGCTCATTAGGTAATAACTTTCATATACATAAACCTTCCATATCATATTTTCACATAACTTATACATTTCCATAACAAGTCATCTCATGTTCAGTTTAAAAATGTTAAAACTTTGCCTGTTGAATTTATTTTAAATATCGATGGATACATCAGTAGTACACTCAAAGTGTAAAAATCTGTAAATTCATTAATTCGTAATCAAGGGTACCCAATTAGGGCACATAATAAGGAAACACTCTCTCAAGCCATGTAACAGGATGCTCATGTGAGCCATGTATCAGAAAGCTCATACGGTCTAAATAGGAAACTCATAAGAGTTTAGAATAGGAAGCTCATTGAGCTTAACAGGTAACTCTGAAGAGTTATTATCAGGGAGCTCCAGATAGCATAATAGGGAGTTCAACTGAGCCATGTCAGGAAGCTCATAAGAGCCTATATTAGGACTCTCACGAAGAGCTACATTTTTGTCCGCAATAAATGCTGGATCACAACCGGTCGAGTGTTACAGGACGCTCACAAAGAGCTACGGTAGTGCACAACACATGAAAGATCACTACCGATCAGGATGCTCGCAGGAACTATATAACAAGACGCTCGAAAGGGCTCGTAACAGGATTTTCCGTCAGAGCTACAATGTGTCTGCAACATATGCTGGACCACAATCAATACAAGAAATCATGTATCCATCGACTTAAATTATTCAAACGGGATTTAATTTTTATCGGGCTTTATCAGATATATTTCATATGCATGAAAACTACATATTTCTCATACACAACATTCAATTCAAGCATATAAATGTAAAAATTTAGTTACACGAACTTACCTTGTCAGTTGTTCATATACAGAGATCTACTAATCCGACACTTTTTCTTTTCCTCGATCTAACTTTGTATTTAAGTTTTCTGGATCAATATAAATGAATTTAACATCAATTTAATCTATTTCATACTTAATTTAATTCAATTCACATACTAGGCAAAATTATGATTCTGTAAATACCCAATTTCGGTGAAATTGGAATAGTAGTTTCAGGACCACGAATTCGAGCCAAAAATAAAATTTATTTTAATTTTATTTTATGGTTCTTAATATGATAGAAATGTCATGTGAAAATTTTGATAAGAAAATTTTATCGATTATGTGTATAATTACGGAAAGGACCATGTAACACTTTTGCCAGACTCCGAGGCCAGGACATGATACAAGGCATTACCGGACTAAAACGTACACATACATGTAAAACCAGGTCATAAATTTTTGTTCAAAATAGAAATATTCATTCATGTTCATAATGTTCCTTATATGGGCTCACAAGGTCCAAAACATATATCGGGGGTAGTTCGGGACTAAATTGAGAACTTACAAACTTTTACAACACTCAGGAAATTTTCCATGTTTGGAGAGTCACACGCCTGTGTGGGTTAGGCCGTGTGGTCACACACGCCCGTGTGGCTTGGGATACGCCCATGTCCTTAGCCTGTGTAACTCTCTGTTTATGACGTCAGCAACAAAATAGGGCCATACGGCCAAGTCACACGCCCGTGTGCTAGACCGTGTCCTCCACACGGATTAGACACATGGCTGTGTCTCTACCCGTATGGCCCAGAAAATGGCTATTTACCAAGCCATTTCGCACCCTCGTTACCACTTACTTAAACACAACTTCAATGGCACTTTTCGTGGCAATTTCATATCAATTTATTCATGCATAAGGCGTCGTACCTTGCCTAGTTTAAACTTATCAATTTCACACCATGATTATCATTAACACATTCTTACAATCATACTTATGCTAAGGTCTATCCATAGGCTAATTTAGTCACTTTAAAATCATCAAGTAATCTAGGGCACATTCACAATTCATCCATACAAAAACACACATGACCACACCATATGAAACCTTTAGCACATGCATGCATATATGGATAGGTTTACAACCCAATAACCAATATAAGCCACATCACATGGCCATCTACAAAATGAATCATATTCCCATTATGAGCCAATACAATTGGCCAAATAAAATGACACATACCCAATTGACTAAGTCCCTATAAATGCCATAGACATGGAAAATTTAGACGTTATTAGTCTAAATTTAGAGGTTGAATAAAATATGAAATTAATTTAGAGGTTGAATAAAATATGAAATTAAATCTTATCGAGTCTGGTTTCACATAAAAGAAATGGTGTAAGCAAAACAATTTCATGTTATGAGATATTTGGATTTCTTTGAGATAGGGTTAGAGTGATTTCGGGTTCCCTTGTCTTAAATTTGGAAAATCATTAAAAATTGTATGATATCAATAAATCAACCTAGGGTTAGACTGTGACAGCCCAAAGTTGACCCTAGTCGGGAAGTGGTTTCGGGACCGCTAAACCGAGTCACCGAAATGTTTGAATGTGATAATTATTGTCTAGAATATGTAATTATGAATGTGTGAAAATTTCAAGCTTCAATTTGGTTGATTTCATGTGAATTTAGTCAATAGGACGTATGTGAGAAAATTCTAAAATGTGATAGGTCAATGTGTGAGGGCCTATTAGTGCATGTGGACAAAGGGGGGACTTGCATGTCAAATTCCCCCCTACTAGTAGTGGCCGGCCATGACAAGCATGGTAGACCAAGTTTGATGGCCAAGACATGTCATAGACATGTTTTGTTGGTGCATCATGGGTGGAAAAAAAATAAAATAATAGGCATGGAAATTAAATTATGAAAAGGAGTATGATGAATACACAAAAAAAAATGTGTAGTTGATTCTTTTCCCCCCATTGCCGTGAGCTAAAGAAAAGAGAGGAGAAGATCTTTGTTCATCCTTTTCTCACCTTCATTTAGCCTAAATTAGAAAGAAAAACAAAGAAAAAATTTTCTCATCCTTTGGTTCATCATTGGCCAAAAATTTTAAGGAGGAAAGAAGAAGAAAGGTGAAGAGATTCGGCCATGCATGTAGCTAGGCTAAGGTATGTTTGATGATGTTCCATGAGATGCATGCATGTTTTAGTTGTTAGCTTGAGTTCTACCTAGCCCATGGTCTAAATCTTGCTATGTGATGGAATTGGCACTTGACCATGGATGCATCATTCTTGGTTGGTGTTTGATGTTGTGGTGATGAGGCATGAGGATGAGTTAAGATTCGGCCTAGGTGGAGGTTGTGTTAATGCCATTGCATGCAAAATATGAAGCTTGTTAATGATGCATGTGATGATGGCTTGATGATTCTTGAACCTCCTTTTTAGCATTTTTGTGTGAGCACATATGTGCATTGGTTGCTAAATGGAGAAGAATCGGCTAGCAAGATGTGTGCTAAGGCCGAATGTAACTTTGCATGTTAATGAGCAATGCATGTGTTAAATTGATGAAAAGGGGGAGGATGCTTTACTAGTGTGTATATGTGTGTATTAAGTGTTGAAATCGACCCCAAAAATAGACATGCATATTCGGCCAAGGGGAAAGAAATTAGCTAATATGTTGTGTTGATGCATGATTTTTGCATGTATGAGACTTTAATGTCTAATGTATAAATATGGGCTAAGTGCCTTGTGTTCATCTTTTTGATGCCTAAATGATGAAATCAATTTATTTGTTTAATTAAGCTCAAGAGCAAAGGGGAAATAAATCCGATAAAGGGAAGGAAAAAGTGGTTGAATAGCTAGCGGAATCGTTCGACAACACCCGAGGTAAGTTCTTGAGTAAGAGAGCTTAAATTACGATGTGATTAAATCATGCTCTATGTGTGGCTATTGAGCCGAATGTGCAAGGACGATATGTGCCTTGTGTTTGAGTTTCGCAAATGAAAATGAAATATGAATGTGCATGAATTATTGTTAGATGTGCATGATTAATTGAATGCTGTCCGGGCTAAGTCCGAAGGCTTTGTGCTAAGTGAATATATCCGGACTAAGATCCGAAGGCATTGTGCGAGATACAATTCGGTTAAGCCCCGAAGGCTTGTGTGAGATACTAATTCGGGTTAAGTCCGAAGGCATTCGTGCGAGTTATTAAATCCGGGTTATGTCCCGAAGCATTGTGTGAGTTACTAAAACCGGGCTATGTCCCGAAGGCATTTGAACGAGGAGCTATATCCGGTTAATCCCGAAGGTATGTGATTTGGTAATGAATGAGCTTGCTGTAAAATTCCAGCGAATACTCGAAAAACATCCCAATATGGGGATATGTTACGTATGTGTTGAATTTAATCGAGCCCTTACAAATAAATGTTCGCTCAGTTGATAAACGAGCTACCGGCCTTCGGCTAAGTTAGTCTATTGTGTATGTACATAAGGGTTGTTAATGTTGTGAAGCAAGTTTGATATCGGTAAATTGCGTATTATGAAATATTCGTTTAGCTAAATGTGTGTTATTCTTTGTTTATGCTGGAATTCCTTGCTCAAAACTTACTAAGCATAAATTGCTTACTCGTTACACTGCTCCTCTGTTTTATAGATTTTTGGTTCTCCAGCTATCGGACTCGGGATCTTGAAGTCGAAGTCGCCCACACTATCAAAGGCCTTTTGGGTACTATTTTGGTTGAATTTTGATATGGCATGTATAGGACTACCCATTGTTGTTTTTCGAGTACTTTATGAAATGTATAAGTGTACAGCCATGCGAAAATAGCTTGTAGAAGTGGAGTATGGCATTAGACCATTCGTGTTTATGAATGTATAGATGGTTTCATGATGTAACTATAGTTGGAATGGAAGTGTTGAGCAAATGATCAGCCATTGGAATGGCTAAGTATGATCATATGTGGGCATATGTATGACAAGGCCCTAGTTGGTCCATGAAACCCCGAAAATAGGTAAGGTTTACTTTGAAAACAGAGGCTGACAGCAGCAGTGGTGTGGATTGGAAAATCACAAGAATTCGTAGGAGTGGAATTAAATAGTGAATAAATTATGTAATCGAACCTTGATGAATCTACTTTCATATGAAAGTAACGAAACAATCATATGAACAGTACAGTAAGAGATATCCGGTTCTTGTAGAACAGGGCCAGAACAGTTTCTGGATTCCCTGTTCCGACTTTGGAAATTCACTATAAATTGACCAGAGATAATTAGGGGTCATACCATATATGTATGGATTCCTCTCTGAGTCTAGTTTCCATAGAAACAAACGGCATCAGTATTGATGCTCTGTGCAGAGAGATATCCAAGTCGTAATGGGAAAAGGTCAGTGTAGTCGACCCCTGTAACATGGGAGACTTTGACTAATAAACTGTACTAATTGGCCCGACCAAAAATTCTAGAAAAAATACATAGGTGGCGACATGAGTCTAATTTCAGGGAAAAATCACAAAACTGATTTTCGAGTTGTGAAACTCAAGGTATGATTTTTGAAGCGACTAGTACTCAGACTGGGCAGTGTCTGGAAAAATTTTTCAAAGTTTGTTAACATCTCGTGTCCGACTCCGGTGTCGGTCTCGGGTTCGGGGTGTTACATTAATTGGTATCAGAGCTACGGTTTAGTCGATTCTAGGACTACCGTAATGTGTTGGGTCTAGCTATACATGCCATTTTATGTGATTACTTGATAGTGTGGTGATTTCTGACAATTGTAAATGTGTTTATAGTAATGGATCCCGATCGTGACCGAGAGGTAGCTGATGATCTTGAGAGTGTAGCGCCTGCTCCCGCACAAGGGACAGTGCCGGCAGACTCTCAACCTAATGCTAGTAATCCGAATGATGAAGCTAGACAAGCATTCTATAGCGTGATGAATGATTGGTTCAACCAATACATTCGAACTAATATGGCTGTTCCACAACCTCCATTCCCGACAAATACTACCCCCGCACCTACAATACCACCGGTAACGGACCAAATAAGGTCAAATAAGCCCCCAATTGACAGAATCTGAAAACATGGGGCTACTGAATTTAAGGCTATGGATAGCGATGATGCCGAGCAAGCTGAATTTTGGCTGGACAACACTATCCGGGTACTCGATGAGCTATCTTGTACACCCGATGAATGCCTAAAGTGTGCTATCTCCTTGCTACGTGATTCTGCCTACTATTGGTGGAGTACTCTGACTTCTGTTGTGCCCCGAGAGCAAGTAACTTGGGAGTTTTTCCAAACTGAGTTTCGGAAAAAGTATATCAGTCAGAGATTTGTTGATCAAAAACGGAAGGAATTTCTTGAGCTTAAGCAAGGCTCCATGTCGGTTACTGATTACGAGCGAAAATTGTTAGACTTAGCAAATACGCTCGGGGAATGTGTTTCGTCCGAAGCTATTATGTGTAAACGCTTCGAGGATGGGCTGAATGAAGATATAAAAATGTTCGTTGGCGTTCTTGAAATACGAGAGTTCGTGGTACTTGTTGAACGAGCTTGTAAAGCCGAAGAGCTTAGAAAAGAAAAGCAAAGAGTTGATGAGGGAACTGGAGAGTTTCGTAAAATATCCTCGGGAAGGTCTCTTCAACAGACATCGAAGAGATTTCGAGATGATGCGGGCCAGTTTAGAGGCACTTCGGGCCTTTTTAGACGAGATCGTGATCGACCCCCTGTGGGTACACGAGGCACTTCGGTCGCCAGTGTTGGGAATGAACGTCGAGATAGAACGAAATGTCGATATTGCGGTAAATGGCATTCGGGGAGTTGTAGATTCCCTGACCACTCCTGTTACAAGTGCGGATCAGTTGACCACTTCATTAAAGATTGCCCGAGGTTGTTTGAACAGAATGAAAATCAGAGTGGGAAACCGGGTGCTACCACTGCTCGAGGTAGACCATCTGGAAATACGGGCAATGCTAGTGGTGGTCAGAGAGGATCTAGAGATGATATAACCAGATCCGAAGCTCGTGCGCCTGCTAGAGCTTATGCTATACGTGCCCGCGAGGATGCTTCTTCTCCTGATGTTATTACCGGTACATTCACTCTCTTTGATACTAATGTAATTGCTTTGATTGACCCGGTTCTACTCATTCTTACATATGTGAAACCTTAGCATCCAGTAAGACTTTACCTATTGAGTCTACTGAGTTTGTATTCGGGTGTCAAATCCTTGGGTCATTACGTGCTTGTCGACAAAGTGTGTGAGAAATGTCCCCTGGAAATTCGAGGTTCCTGTTTTCCGGCGGACTTGATGCTTTTGCCGTTTGATGAATTTGATGTTATCCTTGGTTTGGATTGGTTGACCGCGCATGATGCGATTGTGAATTGCAAGAGCAAGACTATTGATTTGAGGTGCGCAAATAACGAAGTAGTCCGAATTGAGTCTGCGGACTTGGAGGGGATGCAGCTGTAATATCAGCAATGTTGGCACAGAAATATGTAGAAAAGGGTGCGAAGCATACCTTGCGTATGTACTGATGACAAAGAATAGAAAAGAACCCGAATCTGTGCCGGTGGTTTGTGAATACCCGGATGTTTTTCCGGAAGAATTGCCGGTTTACCACCGTTCGGAGATAGGTTGGTATGAGCTTGCACCTGGACTACGCGATTCGATAGCCCATATCGTATGGCACCAACCGAGTTAAAGAGTAAAGCTCAGTTGCAAGAATGACGGATAGAGGTTTGCTCGACCAAGCTCTCACCTTGGGGACCAGTATTGTTCGTGAAGAAGAAGGACGGAACCATGAGGTTGTGTATTGACTATCGTCAACTGAATAAAGTGACGATAAAGAATAAATATCCGTTGCCGCGCATCGATGATTTGTTCGACCAACTGAAGGGAGCCACAGTGTTCTCGAAAATAGATTTGAGATCGGGCTATTATCAGTTGCGAATTCGAGAATCGAACATACCAAAAACTGCCTTCAGAACGAGATATGGTCACTATGAATTCTTAGTGATGCCGTTTGGGCTCACTAATGCCCCTGCGGTATTTATGGATTTGATGAATCGGATCTTCAGACCATATTTGGATCGGTTCGTAGTTGTGTTCATTGATGACATTTTGGTCTATTCAAGAGATGAGACCGAACATGCTGAGCATCTGAGGCTAGTGCTGCAAATTTTGCGGGAAAAGCAGTTATATGCTAAGTTCAGTAAGTGTGAGTTCTGTTAAGAGAGTTAGCTTCTTGCATGTGGTATCCGTCGGTATTCGAGTTGACCCAAACAAAATTCAGCCATACTTGACTGGAAACCTCCGAGAAATATTATGAAAGTCGGAGCTTTTGGGCTCGCCGGTTATTACGACGATTGTGAAGTTTCTCAATATAGCCACACACAATGACAATACTTCAAAGAGTTAAGTTCGAGTGGACGGAAAATGTCAGAAAGTTTCGACCAACTGAAACCATTTGACTGAAGCTCCAATTTTGGTGCAACCCGAATCAGTAAAGAGTTTGATTTAGTGACGCATCCCTACTTGGTTGGGTTGCGTATTGATGCAAGCAAGGTCGAGTGGGCCTATGCGTCAAACAATTGACCACACGAGAGAATTATCCGACCCATGATCTCGAACTAGCTGCCATCTGTTTGCTTTAAAAATATGGCCCATCTCTCT